>NW_026048574.1:42500-45000 GCF_023864345.2 Schistocerca serialis cubense | reverse complement strand
ATGAAGCGATACACTGGGGACCGGGCAGTGCGAGTAGCAAACTATATTGCGGGGGTTGCAGTTAGGCAACACTACACTAATTTAACGCGTCGTATGACAATTACAGAGCAGGTTAAGGCCCAACGTGTGTTGGGTTAAGGCCCAACGTGTGTTGGGTTAAGGCCCAACGTGTGTTGGGTTAAGGCCCAACGTGTGTTGGGTTAAGGCCCAACGTGTGTTGGGTTAAGGCCCAACGTGTGTTGGGTTAAGGCCCAACGTGTGTTGGGTTAAGGCCCAACGTGTGTTGGGTTAAGGCCCAACGTGTGTTGGGTTACAGCACAATATGGGTTACGTTAAGGGGCAATGTGGGTTACGTTAAGGGGCAATGTGGGTTACGTTAAGGCGCAATATAGGTTACGTTAAGGCGCAATATAGGTTACGTTAAGGCGCAATATAGGTTACGTTAAGGCGCAATATAGGTTACGTTAAGGCGCAATATAGGTTACGTTAAGGCGCAATATAGGTTACGTTAAGGCGCAATATAGGTTACGTTAAGGCGCAATATAGGTTACGTTAAGGCGCAATATAGGTTACGTTAAGGCGCAATATAGGTTACGTTAAGGCGCAATATAGGTTACGTTAAGGCGCAATATAGGTTACGTTAAGGCGCAATATAGGTTACGTTAAGGCGCAATATAGGTTACATTAAGGCGCAATATAGGTTACATTAAGGCGCAATATAGGTTACATTAAGGCGCAATATAGGTTACATTAAGGCGCAATATAGGTTAGGTTAAAACACGACATAGGTTAGGTTAAGGCACGACATAGGTTAGGTTAAGGCACGACATAGGTTAGGTTAAGGCACGACATAGGTTAGGTTAAGGCACGACATAGGTTAGGTTAAGGCACGACATAGGTTAGGTTAAGGCACGACATAGGTTAGGTTAAGGCACGACATAGGTTAGGTTAAGGCACGACATAGGTTAGGTTAAGGCACGACATAGGTTAGGTTAAGGCACGACATAGGTTAGGTTAAGGCACGACATAGGTTAGGTTAAGGCACGACATAGGTTAGGTTAAGGCACGACATAGGTTAGGTTAAGGCACGACATAGGTTAGGTTAAGGCACGACATAGGTTAGGTTAAGGCACGACATAGGTTAGGTTAAGGCACGACATAGGTTAGGTTAAGACACGACATAGGTTAGGTTAAGGCACGACATAGGTTAGGTTAAGGTACGACATAGGTTAGGTTAAGGTACGACATAGGTTAGGTTAAGGTACGACATAGGTTAGGTTAAGGTACGACATAGGTTAGGTTAAGGTACGACATAGGTTAGGTTAAGGTACGACATAGGTTAGGTTAAGGTACGACATAGGTTAGGTTAAGGTACGACATAGGTTAGGTTAAGGTACGACATAGGTTAGGTTAAGGTACGACATAGGTTAGGTTAAGGTACGACATAGGTTAGGTTAAGGTACACATTGTTGTAAGGAAAGGTTTAATGGGGGGGGGGGGGGCGGCGGCCGGTTTGTTGATTGTGATTATAGTACGTGGATGCCTGCGGTATCATCTGATTTGCCACGTCAGGATGTACCTTTGGCTCATGACAGGCGGCGCTCTCATTCCATGCTTGTGGCAGACCTGTGTCTTTCATTCCTGCCATTGTTTGTGTGCTGTGAGAGGAGGCAGTATTGTGATGTTGGGTGCACCCCTGTGTAGGACATGTGTGGGTGTTGGTGGCTTGGCTGAGCAATGGTGGTTGTCGGGTGGGTGGGATATTCTGTTTTCTGTGTGGACCTCCCAGTCTGGTTATGACAGTGTGGATTGTCTAATGTGGCGGAGAGGATGCACTGGGTGTTGTTGCATGCTGGTGCTTACATATTGTCTGTGTGCGTGTTACAGGCAGAGAGTAGTGCGTGATAAGAGTGTGTGGCTGACGTGTGGTTGTGATTGTGAGCAGAGTCTTTCAGCATGTATACGGACAGTTGTATATATTATCTGTATTCTGATGGCTCTATCTATTACTAATCAGCGCCGTGTATACGTTTAATGTGGTTCCCGTCGAAACTGTTGTATCTCTGTACATTAGTGACACGGCGAGCGCGCTATGTAGCTACTCGTCTCGGCAGCTTCCACCGGTGTATGGCAAATGATTATAAGCAATGAGTCTAGTCGTCAATACCGATAGTGTGACGTCACATGTCTGGGGTGGGGGACGCTGCGCCCTTCCGGTGGGTCATGGCCTAGCAAGACTCTCCCCACGCAGGGGGGGCTTGGACTGTCATTAACTCTTCCGAGTAATATACTTGCCGTACGTTTTTGCGACTGCGAGTGCAACGCTCACCGGTACCGACATGGATGGAGCGCCTCCTAGCTGACCGCTCAGCATCGGCATTCGTACAGAGAGCAACGCGATCGCGTCTGTAGCTCGTAAGTGGTACAGCTCGCAGCTCATGTATAGGGACAGCGGGAATGTCGCATATTGGACATACCTCTTCATGAAACGCATGTTATA
>NW_026048574.1:27500-32500 GCF_023864345.2 Schistocerca serialis cubense | reverse complement strand
CCCCAATCCCTAGCACGAAGGAGGTTCAGCGGGTTACCCCGACCTTTCGGCCTAGGAAGACACGCTGATTCCTTCAGTGTAGCGCGCGTGCGGCCCAGAACATCTAAGGGCATCACAGACCTGTTATTGCTCAATCTCGTGCGGCTAGAAGCCGCCTGTCCCTCTAAGAAGAAAAGTAATCGCTGACAGCACGAAGGATGTCACGCGACTAGTTAGCAGGCTAGAGTCTCGTTCGTTATCGGAATTAACCAGACAAATCGCTCCACCAACTAAGAACGGCCATGCACCACCACCCACCGAATCAAGAAAGAGCTATCAATCTGTCAATCCTTCCGGTGTCCGGGCCTGGTGAGGTTTCCCGTGTTGAGTCAAATTAAGCCGCAGGCTCCACTCCTGGTGGTGCCCTTCCGTCAATTCCTTTAAGTTTCAGCTTTGCAACCATACTTCCCCCGGAACCCAAAAGCTTTGGTTTCCCGGAGGCTGCCCGCCGAGTCATCGGAGGAACTGCGGCGGATCGCTGGCTGGCATCGTTTATGGTTAGAACTAGGGCGGTATCTGATCGCCTTCGAACCTCTAACTTTCGTTCTTGATTAATGAAAACATACTTGGCAAATGCTTTCGCTTCTGTTCGTCTTGCGACGATCCAAGAATTTCACCTCTAACGTCGCAATACGAATGCCCCCGCCTGTCCCTATTAATCATTACCTCGGGTTCCGAAAACCAACAAAATAGAACCGAGGTCCTATTCCATTATTCCATGCACACAGTATTCAGGCGGGCTTGCCTGCTTTAAGCACTCTAATTTGTTCAAAGTAAACGTGCCGGCCCACCGAGACACTCACTCAAGAGCACCCTGGTAGGATTGCAACGGGGTCCGCCTCGGGACGCACGAGCACGCACGAGGCGCGTCGCACGCCTTCGGCTCGCCCCACCGGCAGGACGTCCCACGATACATGCCAGTTAAACACCGACGGGCGGTGAACCAACAGCGTGGGACACAAATCCAACTACGAGCTTTTTAACCGCAACAACTTTAATATACGCTATTGGAGCTGGAATTACCGCGGCTGCTGGCACCAGACTTGCCCTCCAATAGATACTCGTTAAAGGATTTAAAGTGTACTCATTCCGATTACGGGGCCTCGGATGAGTCCCGTATCGTTATTTTTCGTCACTACCTCCCCGTGCCGGGAGTGGGTAATTTGCGCGCCTGCTGCCTTCCTTGGATGTGGTAGCCGTTTCTCAGGCTCCCTCTCCGGAATCGAACCCTGATTCCCCGTTACCCGTTACAACCATGGTAGGCGCAGAACCTACCATCGACAGTTGATAAGGCAGACATTTGAAAGATGCGTCGCCGGTACGAGGACCGTGCGATCAGCCCAAAGTTATTCAGAGTCACCAAGGCAAACGGACCGGACGAGCCGACCGATTGGTTTTGATCTAATAAAAGCGTCCCTTCCATCTCTGGTCGGGACTCTGTTTGCATGTATTAGCTCTAGAATTACCACAGTTATCCAAGTAACGTGGGTACGATCTAAGGAACCATAACTGATTTAATGAGCCATTCGCGGTTTCACCTTAATGCGGCTTGTACTGAGACATGCATGGCTTAATCTTTGAGACAAGCATATGACTACTGGCAGGATCAACCAGGGAGCTGCGTCAACTAGAGCTGAGCAGCCGGCCGCCCGGGAGTGTGTCCCGGGGGCCCGCGCGAACACGCAAGCGTCCGCTCAATTATTCTGCAAACAGGAGGAGGCTGCGCTCCCCTGCACCATACACCTCGAAACCCTCTCAGGTCCCGGCGGCGCGCAGCGCCGTCCTAAGTACTTGGTCGGGTTCGAGAGAGGCGCAATCGCCCGGAGTTTGGCGAGTAGACGCTTTAGGTGCGACCACCCGTGCTCCCAACTGAGCTTGCCGCTGCCGACAGAGGCCCGGGAGCGTGCTGTCGTGGCATTGCCGGCGGGAGACAACACGCGCCACCTACGGTGACCGGCAGCTCCAACGCCAGCGCCACAGAAGGACAAAAGCCCCACTTGGGTGCCGAAGCGAACTCTCCCAGCACAGCGCACGCGCCAACACGTCCGCACAGCTGCGATACAAACCACCTGCGAGAACCGCAGAGGCGACCGAGCAGCAGACGGCGTCGCGGCGCCGAGCGCCGGGCGGCGGCGCATCCTCAGCGCACACAGTCCTCAATCGGACCAGCACACTGCAGATGTCCACCGCGCTTCGCACCGGGCCCGCGAGGACCTACTTTGGCCGCACGGCGCCGCGTGCAGGGTGCGCCGGCGCGCAGCTGCGCCGCCTGCCGCCTCCGTCGGCCGGCGCGCCTGCCAGTGGCCGCCCCCACCAGCCGGCTGTAGCGCGTGCGCCCACGCACCGCGCGGCCAGCACGCCGGGCGGCCCCCCCTCACCGGCCGGGGCCGGTCCCACCCAGCCACCGCCGCGTATCGCTTCACACCCACATGCCATTCACGTTCGTGGGCATGGTGGGTATCGCTGAAACAACCGGTTGGTAGCTCAACCGATCGTCGCCATCACTGATTCACCTCTAGCGAGAACAACCGCACCACAACGGTTTACCAGTTGTTCATTTGCGTAACGTCACCAGCAAACGTAGGCGTCCATCGCCATTTGCAAATTCAACGATTGTTGCATGCCTGTGTCAGGTGTCACGACACACTATGTCTGCCCACATACACGCAACAACATGTGCACGCTTCGCAAACACGTGGAAGGTGGCCCCCGTACGTATGCGATGTCCATTGCGCAAACGACTGTCAACCGGCCTCTGTCGCATGTCGCAGATGTGGAACGCAGTGCACCATGCTATCACGGTGTGTGAGAAGAGACGACAACGTCTGACAACACGCGCCACTACATCAACAGACGGCTCATGCTGATCGCCATCCAGGGCATACCACACTGCACTCCAGCTCTTATAGGGAGACGACACGTAGCTGCGTGCACAACATTTGGACCGCATGGTTCGCCGTTGTTGGCGCAGTCGTTGTACGGTCACATGTACCACGATGTATCATTCAGTACATGAGGACCAATGTGCAGTACAGTGTGTGATTTGGAGGTACAACATCAGCGGACAGTTGACACAGGCCGTACCACAGCGTAGGCGCAGTGCTTCGCCATGCGAATGCCAATGAACAACTGCGAAGGGCATTGAGCATGTACGTCCTGCTGCCATCCACATTACAGTGTATCGCTGCAAGGTGTTTAACATGAAGCGATACACTGGGGACCGGCAGTGCGAGTAGCAAACTATATTGCGGGGGTTGCAGTTAGGCAACACTACACTAATTTAACGCGTCGTATGACAATTACAGAGCAGGTTAAGGCCCAACGTGTGTTGGGTTAAGGCCCAACGTGTGTTGGGTTAAGGCCCAACGTGTGTTGGGTTAAGGCCCAACGTGTGTTGGGTTAAGGCCCAACGTGTGTTGGGTTAAGGCCCAACGTGTGTTGGGTTAAGGCCCAACGTGTGTTGGGTTAAGGCCCAACGTGTGTTGGGTTAAGGCCAACGTGTGTTGGGTTACAGCACAATATGGGTTACGTTAAGGGGCAATGTGGGTTACGTTAAGGGGCAATGTGGGTTACGTTAAGGCGCAATATAGGTTACGTTAAGGCGCAATATAGGTTACGTTAAGGCGCAATATAGGTTACGTTAAGGCGCAATATAGGTTACGTTAAGGCGCAATATAGGTTACGTTAAGGCGCAATATAGGTTACGTTAAGGCGCAATATAGGTTACGTTAAGGCGCAATATAGGTTACGTTAAGGCGCAATATAGGTTACGTTAAGGCGCAATATAGGTTACGTTAAGGCGCAATATAGGTTACGTTAAGGCGCAATATAGGTTACGTTAAGGCGCAATATAGGTTACGTTAAGGCGCAATATAGGTTACGTTAAGGCGCAATATAGGTTACATTAAGGCGCAATATAGGTTACATTAAGGCGCAATATAGGTTACATTAAGGCGCAATATAGGTTAGGTTAAGAACACGACATAGGTTAGGTTAAGGCACGACATAGGTTAGGTTAAGGCACGACATAGGTTAGGTTAAGGCACGACATAGGTTAGGTTAAGGCACGACATAGGTTAGGTTAAGGCACGACATAGGTTAGGTTAAGGCACGACATAGGTTAGGTTAAGGCACGACATAGGTTAGGTTAAGGCACGACATAGGTTAGGTTAAGGCACGACATAGGTTAGGTTAAGGCACGACATAGGTTAGGTTAAGGCACGACATAGGTTAGGTTAAGGCACGACATAGGTTAGGTTAAGGCACGACATAGGTTAGGTTAAGGCACGACATAGGTTAGGTTAAGGCACGACATAGGTTAGGTTAAGGCACGACATAGGTTAGGTTAAGGCACGACATAGGTTAGGTTAAGGCACGACATAGGTTAGGTTAAGGCACGACATAGGTTAGGTTAAGGCACGACATAGGTTAGGTTAAGGCACGACATAGGTTAGGTTAAGGCACGACATAGGTTAGGTTAAGGCACGACATAGGTTAGGTTAAGGCACGACATAGGTTAGGTTAAGGCACGACATAGGTTAGGTTAAGGCACGACATAGGTTAGGTTAAGGTACGACATAGGTTAGGTTAAGGTACGACATAGGTTAGGTTAAGGTACGACATAGGTTAGGTTAAGGTACGACATAGGTTAGGTTAAGGTACGACATAGGTTAGGTTAAGGTACGACATAGGTTAGGTTAAGGTACGACATAGGTTAGGTTAAGGTACGACATAGGTTAGGTTAAGGTACGACATAGGTTAGGTTAAGGTACGACATAGGTTAGGTTAAGGTACGACATAGGTTAGGTTAAGGTACGACATAGGTTAGGTTAAGGTACGACATAGGTTAGGTTAAGGTACGACATAGGTTAGGTTAAGGTACACATTGTTGTAAGGAAAGGTTTAATGGGGGGGGGGGGCGGCGGCCGGTTTGTTGATTGTGATTATAGTACGTGGATGCC
>NW_026048574.1:15000-20000 GCF_023864345.2 Schistocerca serialis cubense | reverse complement strand
AGACAAATCGCTCCACCAACTAAGAACGGCCATGCACCACCACCCACCGAATCAAGAAAGAGCTATCAATCTGTCAATCCTTCCGGTGTCCGGGCCTGGTGAGGTTTCCCGTGTTGAGTCAAATTAAGCCGCAGGCTCCACTCCTGGTGGTGCCCTTCCGTCAATTCCTTTAAGTTTCAGCTTTGCAACCATACTTCCCCCGGAACCCAAAAGCTTTGGTTTCCCGGAGGCTGCCCGCCGAGTCATCGGAGGAACTGCGGCGGATCGCTGGCTGGCATCGTTTATGGTTAGAACTAGGGCGGTATCTGATCGCCTTCGAACCTCTAACTTTCGTTCTTGATTAATGAAAACATACTTGGCAAATGCTTTCGCTTCTGTTCGTCTTGCGACGATCCAAGAATTTCACCTCTAACGTCGCAATACGAATGCCCCCGCCTGTCCCTATTAATCATTACCTCGGGTTCCGAAAACCAACAAAATAGAACCGAGGTCCTATTCCATTATTCCATGCACACAGTATTCAGGCGGGCTTGCCTGCTTTAAGCACTCTAATTTGTTCAAAGTAAACGTGCCGGCCCACCGAGACACTCACTCAAGAGCACCCTGGTAGGATTGCAACGGGGTCCGCCTCGGGACGCACGAGCACGCACGAGGCGCGTCGCACGCCTTCGGCTCGCCCCACCGGCAGGACGTCCCACGATACATGCCAGTTAAACACCGACGGGCGGTGAACCAACAGCGTGGGACACAAATCCAACTACGAGCTTTTTAACCGCAACAACTTTAATATACGCTATTGGAGCTGGAATTACCGCGGCTGCTGGCACCAGACTTGCCCTCCAATAGATACTCGTTAAAGGATTTAAAGTGTACTCATTCCGATTACGGGGCCTCGGATGAGTCCCGTATCGTTATTTTTCGTCACTACCTCCCCGTGCCGGGAGTGGGTAATTTGCGCGCCTGCTGCCTTCCTTGGATGTGGTAGCCGTTTCTCAGGCTCCCTCTCCGGAATCGAACCCTGATTCCCCGTTACCCGTTACAACCATGGTAGGCGCAGAACCTACCATCGACAGTTGATAAGGCAGACATTTGAAAGATGCGTCGCCGGTACGAGGACCGTGCGATCAGCCCAAAGTTATTCAGAGTCACCAAGGCAAACGGACCGGACGAGCCGACCGATTGGTTTTGATCTAATAAAAGCGTCCCTTCCATCTCTGGTCGGGACTCTGTTTGCATGTATTAGCTCTAGAATTACCACAGTTATCCAAGTAACGTGGGTACGATCTAAGGAACCATAACTGATTTAATGAGCCATTCGCGGTTTCACCTTAATGCGGCTTGTACTGAGACATGCATGGCTTAATCTTTGAGACAAGCATATGACTACTGGCAGGATCAACCAGGGAGCTGCGTCAACTAGAGCTGAGCAGCCGGCCGCCCGGGAGTGTGTCCCGGGGGCCCGCGCGAACACGCAAGCGTCCGCTCAATTATTCTGCAAACAGGAGGAGGCTGCGCTCCCCTGCACCATACACCTCGAAACCCTCTCAGGTCCCGGCGGCGCGCAGCGCCGTCCTAAGTACTTGGTCGGGTTCGAGAGAGGCGCAATCGCCCGGAGTTTGGCGAGTAGACGCTTTAGGTGCGACCACCCGTGCTCCCAACTGAGCTTGCCGCTGCCGACAGAGGCCCGGGAGCGTGCTGTCGTGGCATTGCCGGCGGGAGACAACACGCGCCACCTACGGTGACCGGCAGCTCCAACGCCAGCGCCACAGAAGGACAAAAGCCCCACTTGGGTGCCGAAGCGAACTCTCCCAGCACAGCGCACGCGCCAACACGTCCGCACAGCTGCGATACAAACCACCTGCGAGAACCGCAGAGGCGACCGAGCAGCAGACGGCGTCGCGGCGCCGAGCGCCGGGCGGCGGCGCATCCTCAGCGCACACAGTCCTCAATCGGACCAGCACACTGCAGATGTCCACCGCGCTTCGCACCGGGCCCGCGAGGACCTACTTTGGCCGCACGGCGCCGCGTGCAGGGTGCGCCGGCGCGCAGCTGCGCCGCCTGCCGCCTCCGTCGGCCGGCGCGCCTGCCAGTGGCCGCCCCCACCAGCCGGCTGTAGCGCGTGCGCCCACGCACCGCGCGGCCAGCACGCCGGGCGGCCCCCCCTCACCGGCCGGGGCCGGTCCCACCCAGCCACCGCCGCGTATCGCTTCACACCCACATGCCATTCACGTTCGTGGGCATGGTGGGTATCGCTGAAACAACCGGTTGGTAGCTCAACCGATCGTCGCCATCACTGATTCACCTCTAGCGAGAACAACCGCACCACAACGGTTTACCAGTTGTTCATTTGCGTAACGTCACCAGCAAACGTAGGCGTCCATCGCCATTTGCAAATTCAACGATTGTTGCATGCCTGTGTCAGGTGTCACGACACACTATGTCTGCCCACATACACGCAACAACATGTGCACGCTTCGCAAACACGTGGAAGGTGGCCCCCGTACATATGCGATGTCCATTGCGCAAACGACTGTCAACCGGCCTCTGTCGCATGTCGCAGATGTGGAACGCAGTGCACCATGCTATCACGGTGTGTGAGAAGAGACGACAACGTCTGACAACACGCGCCACTACATCAACAGACGGCTCATGCTGATCGCCATCCAGGGCATACCACACTGCACTCCAGCTCTTATAGGGAGACGACACGTAGCTGCGTGCACAACATTTGGACCGCATGGTTCGCCGTTGTTGGCGCAGTCGTTGTACGGTCACATGTACCACGATGTATCATTCAGTACATGAGGACCAATGTGCAGTACAGTGTGTGATTTGGAGGTACAACATCAGCGGACAGTTGACACAGGCCGTACCACAGCGTAGGCGCAGTGCTTCGCCATGCGAATGCCAATGAACAACTGCGAAGGGCATTGAGCATGTACGTCCTGCTGCCATCCACATTACAGTGTATCGCTGCAAGGTGTTTAACATGAAGCGATACACTGGGGACCGGGCAGTGCGAGTAGCAAACTATATTGCGGGGGTTGCAGTTAGGCAACACTACACTAATTTAACGCGTCGTATGACAATTACAGAGCAGGTTAAGGCCCAACGTGTGTTGGGTTAAGGCCCAACGTGTGTTGGGTTAAGGCCCAACGTGTGTTGGGTTAAGGCCCAACGTGTGTTGGGTTAAGGCCCAACGTGTGTTGGGTTAAGGCCCAACGTGTGTTGGGTTAAGGCCCAACGTGTGTTGGGTTAAGGCCCAACGTGTGTTGGGTTACAGCACAATATGGGTTACGTTAAGGGGCAATGTGGGTTACGTTAAGGGGCAATGTGGGTTACGTTAAGGCGCAATATAGGTTACGTTAAGGCGCAATATAGGTTACGTTAAGGCGCAATATAGGTTACGTTAAGGCGCAATATAGGTTACGTTAAGGCGCAATATAGGTTACGTTAAGGCGCAATATAGGTTACGTTAAGGCGCAATATAGGTTACGTTAAGGCGCAATATAGGTTACATTAAGGCGCAATATAGGTTACATTAAGGCGCAATATAGGTTACATTAAGGCGCAATATAGGTTACATTAAGGCGCAATATAGGTTAGGTTAAAACACGACATAGGTTAGGTTAAGGCACGACATAGGTTAGGTTAAGGCACGACATAGGTTAGGTTAAGGCACGACATAGGTTAGGTTAAGGCACGACATAGGTTAGGTTAAGGCACGACATAGGTTAGGTTAAGGCACGACATAGGTTAGGTTAAGGCACGACATAGGTTAGGTTAAGGCACGACATAGGTTAGGTTAAGGCACGACATAGGTTAGGTTAAGGCACGACATAGGTTAGGTTAAGGCACGACATAGGTTAGGTTAAGGCACGACATAGGTTAGGTTAAGGTACGACATAGGTTAGGTTAAGGTACGACATAGGTTAGGTTAAGGTACGACATAGGTTAGGTTAAGGTACGACATAGGTTAGGTTAAGGTACGACATAGGTTAGGTTAAGGCACGACATAGGTTAGGTTAAGGCACGACATAGGTTAGGTTAAGGCACGACATAGGTTAGGTTAAGGCACGACATAGGTTAGGTTAAGGCACGACATAGGTTAGGTTAAGGCACGACATAGGTTAGGTTAAGGCACGACATAGGTTAGGTTAAGGCACGACATAGGTTAGGTTAAGGCACGACATAGGTTAGGTTAAGGTACGACATAGGTTAGGTTAAGGTACGACATAGGTTAGGTTAAGGTACGACATAGGTTAGGTTAAGGTACGACATAGGTTAGGTTAAGGTACGACATAGGTTAGGTTAAGGTACGACATAGGTTAGGTTAAGGTACGACATAGGTTAGGTTAAGGTACGACATAGGTTAGGTTAAGGTACGACATAGGTTAGGTTAAGGTACGACATAGGTTAGGTTAAGGTACGACGTAGGTTAGGTTAAGGTACGACATAGGTTAGGTTAAGGTACGACATAGGTTAGGTTAAGGTACGACATAGGTTAGGTTAAGGTACGACATAGGTTAGGTTAAGGTACACATTGTTGTAAGGAAAGGTTTAATGGGGGGGGGGGGGCGGCGGCCGGTTTGTTGATTGTGATTATAGTACGTGGATGCCTGCGGTATCATCTGATTTGCCACGTCAGGATGTACCTTTGGCTCATGACAGGCGGCGCTCTCATTCCATGCTTGTGGCAGACCTGTGTCTTTCATTCCTGCCATTGTTTGTGTGCTGTGAGAGGAGGCAGTATTGTGATGTTGGGTGCACCCCTGTGTAGGACATGTGTGGGTGTTGGTGGCTTGGCTGAGCAATGGTGGTTGTCGGGTGGGTGGGATATTCTGTTTTCTGTGTGGACCTCCCAGTCTGGTTATGACAGTGTGGATTGTCTAATGTGGCGGAGAGGATGCACTGGGTGTTGTTGCATGCTGGTGCTTACATATTGTCTGTGTGCGTGTTACAGGCAGAGAGTAGTGCGTGATAAGAGTGTGTGGCTGACG
>NW_026048574.1:2500-7500 GCF_023864345.2 Schistocerca serialis cubense | reverse complement strand
ACCTCTAACGTCGCAATACGAATGCCCCCGCCTGTCCCTATTAATCATTACCTCGGGTTCCGAAAACCAACAAAATAGAACCGAGGTCCTATTCCATTATTCCATGCACACAGTATTCAGGCGGGCTTGCCTGCTTTAAGCACTCTAATTTGTTCAAAGTAAACGTGCCGGCCCACCGAGACACTCACTCAAGAGCACCCTGGTAGGATTGCAACGGGGTCCGCCTCGGGACGCACGAGCACGCACGAGGCGCGTCGCACGCCTTCGGCTCGCCCCACCGGCAGGACGTCCCACGATACATGCCAGTTAAACACCGACGGGCGGTGAACCAACAGCGTGGGACACAAATCCAACTACGAGCTTTTTAACCGCAACAACTTTAATATACGCTATTGGAGCTGGAATTACCGCGGCTGCTGGCACCAGACTTGCCCTCCAATAGATACTCGTTAAAGGATTTAAAGTGTACTCATTCCGATTACGGGGCCTCGGATGAGTCCCGTATCGTTATTTTTCGTCACTACCTCCCCGTGCCGGGAGTGGGTAATTTGCGCGCCTGCTGCCTTCCTTGGATGTGGTAGCCGTTTCTCAGGCTCCCTCTCCGGAATCGAACCCTGATTCCCCGTTACCCGTTACAACCATGGTAGGCGCAGAACCTACCATCGACAGTTGATAAGGCAGACATTTGAAAGATGCGTCGCCGGTACGAGGACCGTGCGATCAGCCCAAAGTTATTCAGAGTCACCAAGGCAAACGGACCGGACGAGCCGACCGATTGGTTTTGATCTAATAAAAGCGTCCCTTCCATCTCTGGTCGGGACTCTGTTTGCATGTATTAGCTCTAGAATTACCACAGTTATCCAAGTAACGTGGGTACGATCTAAGGAACCATAACTGATTTAATGAGCCATTCGCGGTTTCACCTTAATGCGGCTTGTACTGAGACATGCATGGCTTAATCTTTGAGACAAGCATATGACTACTGGCAGGATCAACCAGGGAGCTGCGTCAACTAGAGCTGAGCAGCCGGCCGCCCGGGAGTGTGTCCCGGGGGCCCGCGCGAACACGCAAGCGTCCGCTCAATTATTCTGCAAACAGGAGGAGGCTGCGCTCCCCTGCACCATACACCTCGAAACCCTCTCAGGTCCCGGCGGCGCGCAGCGCCGTCCTAAGTACTTGGTCGGGTTCGAGAGAGGCGCAATCGCCCGGAGTTTGGCGAGTAGACGCTTTAGGTGCGACCACCCGTGCTCCCAACTGAGCTTGCCGCTGCCGACAGAGGCCCGGGAGCGTGCTGTCGTGGCATTGCCGGCGGGAGACAACACGCGCCACCTACGGTGACCGGCAGCTCCAACGCCAGCGCCACAGAAGGACAAAAGCCCCACTTGGGTGCCGAAGCGAACTCTCCCAGCACAGCGCACGCGCCAACACGTCCGCACAGCTGCGATACAAACCACCTGCGAGAAACCGCAGAGGCGACCGAGCAGCAGACGGCGTCGCGGCGCCGAGCGCCGGGCGGCGGCGCATCCTCAGCGCACACAGTCCTCAATCGGACCAGCACACTGCAGATGTCCACCGCGCTTCGCACCGGGCCCGCGAGGACCTACTTTGGCCGCACGGCGCCGCGTGCAGGGTGCGCCGGCGCGCAGCTGCGCCGCCTGCCGCCTCCGTCGGCCGGCGCGCCTGCCAGTGGCCGCCCCCACCAGCCGGCTGTAGCGCGTGCGCCCACGCACCGCGCGGCCAGCACGCCGGGCGGCCCCCCCTCACCGGCCGGGGCCGGTCCCACCCAGCCACCGCCGCGTATCGCTTCACACCCACATGCCATTCACGTTCGTGGGCATGGTGGGTATCGCTGAAACAACCGGTTGTAGCTCAACCGATCGTCGCCATCACTGATTCACCTCTAGCGAGAACAACCGCACCACAACGGTTTACCAGTTGTTCATTTGCGTAACGTCACCAGCAAACGTAGGCGTCCATCGCCATTTGCAAATTCAACGATTGTTGCATGCCTGTGTCAGGTGTCACGACACACTATGTCTGCCCACATACACGCAACAACATGTGCACGCTTCGCAAACACGTGGAAGGTGGCCCCCGTACGTATGCGATGTCCATTGCGCAAACGACTGTCAACCGGCCTCTGTCGCATGTCGCAGATGTGGAACGCAGTGCACCATGCTATCACGGTGTGTGAGAAGAGACGACAACGTCTGACAACACGCGCCACTACATCAACAGACGGCTCATGCTGATCGCCATCCAGGGCATACCACACTGCACTCCAGCTCTTATAGGGAGACGACACGTAGCTGCGTGCACAACATTTGGACCGCATGGTTCGCCGTTGTTGGCGCAGTCGTTGTACGGTCACATGTACCACGATGTATCATTCAGTACATGAGGACCAATGTGCAGTACAGTGTGTGATTTGGAGGTACAACATCAGCGGACAGTTGACACAGGCCGTACCACAGCGTAGGCGCAGTGCTTCGCCATGCGAATGCCAATGAACAACTGCGAAGGGCATTGAGCATGTACGTCCTGCTGCCATCCACATTACAGTGTATCGCTGCAAGGTGTTTAACATGAAGCGATACACTGGGGACCGGGCAGTGCGAGTAGCAAACTATATTGCGGGGGTTGCAGTTAGGCAACACTACACTAATTTAACGCGTCGTATGACAATTACAGAGCAGGTTAAGGCCCAACGTGTGTTGGGTTAAGGCCCAACGTGTGTTGGGTTAAGGCCCAACGTGTGTTGGGTTAAGGCCCAACGTGTGTTGGGTTAAGGCCCAACGTGTGTTGGGTTAAGGCCCAACGTGTGTTGGGTTAAGGCCCAACGTGTGTTGGGTTAAGGCCCAACGTGTGTTGGGTTAAGGCCCAACGTGTGTTGGGTTACAGCACAATATGGGTTACGTTAAGGGGCAATGTGGGTTACGTTAAGGGGCAATGTGGGTTACGTTAAGGCGCAATATAGGTTACGTTAAGGCGCAATATAGGTTACGTTAAGGCGCAATATAGGTTACGTTAAGGCGCAATATAGGTTACGTTAAGGCGCAATATAGGTTTACGTTAAGGCGCAATATAGGTTACGTTAAGGCGCAATATAGGTTACGTTAAGGCGCAATATAGGTTACGTTAAGGCGCAATATAGGTTACGTTAAGGCGCAATATAGGTTACGTTAAGGCGCAATATAGGTTACGTTAAGGCGCAATATAGGTTACGTTAAGGCGCAATATAGGTTACGTTAAGGCGCAATATAGGTTACGTTAAGGCGCAATATAGGTTACGTTAAGGCGCAATATAGGTTACATTAAGGCGCAATATAGGTTACATTAAGGCGCAATATAGGTTACATTAAGGCGCAATATAGGTTAGGTTAAAACACGACATAGGTTAGGTTAAGGCACGACATAGGTTAGGTTAAGGCACGACATAGGTTAGGTTAAGGCACGACATAGGTTAGGTTAAGGCACGACATAGGTTAGGTTAAGGCACGACATAGGTTAGGTTAAGGCACGACATAGGTTAGGTTAAGGCACGACATAGGTTAGGTTAAGGCACGACATAGGTTAGGTTAAGGCACGACATAGGTTAGGTTAAGGCACGACATAGGTTAGGTTAAGGCACGACATAGGTTAGGTTAAGGCACGACATAGGTTAGGTTAAGGCACGACATAGGTTAGGTTAAGGCACGACATAGGTTAGGTTAAGGCACGACATAGGTTAGGTTAAGGCACGACATAGGTTAGGTTAAGGCACGACATAGGTTAGGTTAAGGCACGACATAGGTTAGGTTAAGGCACGACATAGGTTAGGTTAAGGCACGACATAGGTTAGGTTAAGGCACGACATAGGTTAGGTTAAGGCACGACATAGGTTAGGTTAAGGCACGACATAGGTTAGGTTAAGGCACGACATAGGTTAGGTTAAGGCACGACATAGGTTAGGTTAAGGCACGACATAGGTTAGGTTAAGGCACGACATAGGTTAGGTTAAGGCACGACATAGGTTAGGTTAAGGTACGACATAGGTTAGGTTAAGGTACGACATAGGTTAGGTTAAGGTACGACATAGGTTAGGTTAAGGTACGACATAGGTTAGGTTAAGGTACGACATAGGTTAGGTTAAGGTACGACATAGGTTAGGTTAAGGTACGACATAGGTTAGGTTAAGGTACGACATAGGTTAGGTTAAGGTACGACATAGGTTAGGTTAAGGTACGACATAGGTAGGTTAAGGTACGACATAGGTTAGGTTAAGGTACGACATAGGTTAGGTTAAGGTACACATTGTTGTAAGGAAAGGTTTAATGGGGGGGGGGGGGGGGCGGCGGCCGGTTTGTTGATTGTGATTATAGTACGTGGATGCCTGCGGTATCATCTGATTTGCCACGTCAGGATGTACCTTTGGCTCATGACAGGCGGCGCTCTCATTCCATGCTTGTGGCAGACCTGTGTCTTTCATTCCTGCCATTGTTTGTGTGCTGTGAGAGGAGGCAGTATTGTGATGTTGGGTGCACCCCTGTGTAGGACATGTGTGGGTGTTGGGTGGCTTGGCTGAGCAATGGTGGTTGTCGGGTGGGTGGGATATTCTGTTTTCTGTGTGGACCTCCCAGTCTGGTTATGACAGTGTGGATTGTCTAATGTGGCGGAGAGGATGCACTGGGTGTTGTTGCATGCTGGTGCTTACATATTGTCTGTGTGCGTGTTACAGGCAGAGAGTAGTGCGTGATAAGAGTGTGTGGCTGACGTGTGGTTGTGATTGTGAGCAGAGTCTTTCAGCATGTATACGGACAGTTGTATATATTATCTGTATTCTGATGGCTCTATCTATTACTAATCAGCGCCGTGTATACGTTTAATGTGGTTCCCGTCGAAACTGTTGTATCTCTGTACATTAGTGACACGGCGAGCGCGCTATGTAGCTACTCGTCTCGGCAGCTTCCACCGGTGTATGGCAAATGATTATAAGCAATGAGTCTAGTCGTCAATACCGA
>NW_026048573.1:0-24921 GCF_023864345.2 Schistocerca serialis cubense | reverse complement strand
TGGCAGCTTGCGGATGAGCAGCTCTGTGCTCTTCTGGTAGCGCCTGATTTCTCGCAGGGCGACGGTGCCCGGCCTGTAGCGGTGGGGCTTCTTGACGCCTCCGGTGGCGGGCGCGCTCTTCCTCGCCGCCTTGGTGGCGAGCTGTTTGCGCGGCGCCTTTCCGCCGGTGGACTTGCGGGCCGTTTGCTTTGTGCGGGCCATAGCGGTAGCGGTAGCGGAGCGGCGTGCGTGGAGGTTAGGTGCGGCGCGGCGTCCGGTGCTGCCTAGACAACGGGCCCGCGCGCCTCCGTGCTGCGCTTATATGCCCTCGGTTGCGCGTGGTGGGGGGAGGGCGGGCCAGAGTCTATATAGGGGGGCGGCGGGCGCGCTGGGCGCAGACCGTAGCCGACTCGCCAGCCGCTGCAGCTGCTGTTTGTGCACGTTTTGCTTTGCCCGAGGAAGGAAGGATGACAGGCCGCGGCAAGGGAGGAAAGGGGCTCGGCAAGGGTGGCGCCAAGCGGCACCGCAAGGTGTTGCGCGACAACATCCAGGGCATCACGAAGCCCGCCATCCGCCGCCTGGCTCGCAGGGGCGGCGTGAAGCGCATCTCTGGTCTGATCTACGAGGAGACCGCGGGGTGCTGAAGGTGTTCCTGGAGAACGTGATCCGCGACGCGGTGACGTACACTGAGCACGCCAAGCGCAAGACTGTGACGGCCATGGACGTGGTGTACGCCCTGAAGAGGCAGGGGCGCACCCTGTACGGTTTCGGCGGTTAGGCTGCGTCGCAGCGGGCGCTGGCCTTCCCGCGGCCGTGCTTGTGGGTGGGAGAGACTAGAAAACGGCCCTTTTCAGGGCCACCACACTGTTCGGAAGTTGAAAAGTGCGAAAGAGTCTGTGTTGTTGTTGCTGCGTGTGTGCGCTGTGTTGTTTGTTTCTTTCCGTTTGAGCGACGTGATGTGGCTGGGAGGGGAGAAGGAAAGGAAACGTGTCATGTGGCTGGCTGGCTGTGTGTGTGTGAGAGTGGAGCTGCTTCGTTTTGTGTTTGTTATTGTGTGTCTTTGTATCGATCGCGATGGAGATGGCGGGCTGTGTGTTGTTGTGCGAGAGGCGGTGATTATTTGCTTGCGTGGTTTGGCTCTGTGTGTTAGGCGTGTGGGCATAGGCGGCCGGATCAGCTGTTTCGTTCGTGTCGACGGCCGTTGCGGCGCGCGGAGTGGAGGGCGGTGTGTCGACACGCCTCCCTTTAACAATGGTCATTATTGCTGCCGTTGTCGTTTGGAAGGCGACTGCGACCGTGCAAAATGTGTGTGTGTGTGTGTGTTGGGCCACACGGGCTGTGTGGACGACAAGATGGCGGACGTGCGCCGGCGGGCGCTGTGCTGTGAAAGTGCAAAGTTAAAAACAAAACAAGGTGCGGCGAGGACGACTGAAATTTTGCTTTGGACGTAGGTTTGTGTGGTGGCCCTGAAAAGGGCCGATTGTTGTGGGCCGAGCCGAGCCGGCAAAGCGCGTTGCGTGCAGGGGAGCACGCGGCGCTGCGATTGCCTGGCCTCCTTTAGGCCTTCTTCTCGGTCTTCTTTGGCAGCAGGACGGCCTGGATGTTGGGCAGGACACCACCCTGTGCGATGGTGACGCCCGACAGGAGCTTGTTGAGCTCCTCGTCGTTGCGGATGGCAAGCTGCAGGTGGCGCGGGATGATGCGCGTCTTCTTGTTGTCGCGGGCCGCGTTTTCCGGCCAGCTCGAGCACCTCAGCCGCGAGGTACTCCATGACGGCGGCGAGGTAGACGGGCGCCCCGGCGCCGACGCGCTCTGCGTAGTTTCCCTTGCGCAGGAGGCGGTGGATTCTGCCGACCGGGAACTGGAGCCCAGCCCTGCTTGAGCGGGACTTTGACTTGCCCTTGACTTTGCCTCCCTTTCCGCGTCCGGACATGGCGATTGGGCTAGCGACGGTGCACACGAAACGGAAACGAAAACGACCGGTGCGAGCGGCAGCGAGTCGAGCAGCGGAGTGCGTGCCGGCGCAGCAGGGGTGGGGGGTGCTTTATGGGCTCGGGTGCGGCGGCCGGTTGCGCGCGCGCCCCATTGGTCGGCGGCCGCAACAGGGCGAGCTGGTAAAGGTGCGGCGGCGGCTGGCGGCGGGTGCCACTGTGTGGGGAGACGCTGACTAGAGCGGAGCGCTTGCTACTGGTGTTGCTGCTGCCGTACGTTCGTTCGAGATGCCGCCCAAGACTAGCGGGAAGGCCGCCAAGAAGGCTGGCAAGGCGCAGAAGAACATTCGAAGGGCGACAAGAAGAAGAAGCGCAAGAGGAAGGAGAGCTATGCCATCTACATCTACAAGGTGCTGAAGCAGGTGCACCCTGACACGGGCATCTCGTCGAAGGCGATGAGCATCATGAACAGCTTCGTGAACGACATTTTCGAGCGCATTGCGGCCGAGGCTTCTCGCCTGGCGCACTACAACAAGCGCTCGACCATCACGTCCCGCGAGATCCAGACCGCTGTGCGGCTGTTGCTGCCTGGCGAGCTGGCCAAGCACGCCGTGAGGGCGGGAGGGGGGGGGGGCACGAAGGCGGTGACAAAGTACACGAGCTCCAAGTAAGGAGGTGGCTCTGGAATGGAAGGATGGAGAAGGCTCCTCCGTTGCGAGAGCGGCAAAACGGCCCTTTTCAGGGCCACCAACTTGCCTTTTGCGGGAAGGGCGGAATTGTTGTTGTTGTTTGTGTGGACGGCTGTGATGTATGTGTGCATTTTGATTGTGGGCGCGTCAAAGCGTGTTGCGGGGTACGGCCACGAGGTTGGTCGCCGTGGCGTGGAATGGTGGCACGCCTCGTTGGAGTGGTTTTGACCCATTGGTGTTGGGGTGTGTGTGTGTGTGTTACCTGTCTGCGAGGGGGGACAGTGCGATCGGCGACTTTTGTGTCGCCGTAACGACGGCCGTTTGCGGGTTTGTTTTTTTGCACATCATACATGGCGAGGGTGAAATGTGAAATGTTTTTGTTTGGTTGTTTTTGCCGCCCACTATTCCCTTTGCCGTACGCCGAGTTTGACAATGGTGCGACGCAACTGCAGCGTGGAGGTGTGTGAGTGACGTTGAAATGAACGTGCCATTAAGACGCATTGTTGTTGTATTGTACTGTACGTGTACGGCGACACGCACGATGATGTACCATTCGACTCTGATTTTTGATAGCCGTGTCTGACTGATTGCGTACGACGCACGCACACCGATGTCGTCATTCAAGATGCACGCGTGTCCAGTGCAGTACAGTAAGCGCGACGCTAGACGACGACGACGGCGGCGGCGGTCGTTTGTTTGGCGAATGTCTGTACACGTGTTTGTCTGTGTCCATCCGGTATGTATGTATTTGTTTGTTTGAAAGTGTTTTGTGTGTCGGTGACGTGGTCCGATCCGTCGCCCCCTGAGTAACTGTCGATCGGCGCGATAGACCGGCGTCACGCAACTGAACCGAAGTCTTGGGCACACCCGTCATACTGTTGTACACCGTCGCGCTGAGAACGGTAACGAAAGGTTGACTTTGATCGGTCCGAATGTCTGGGCAGAACGTGAGGAATGAGGCAAGAGTGCAAGGAGGAAAGGACAGAGGGGGGGCAAAAGAGAGAGGAAGGGAAAAAGGGGAGAAACGCATTCGTAGAGCAACGGAACGTTCCCGCGTCGGAGGCGTATTGGAGCCGCACTGAAATGCGTTTAACGGCGGCGCGGCTGCAAGTGTCTGCCGTGGTGAACGTTACCTTTGACGGCTGCATTGGGCTTTTGCCTTTGCTTTTGCTTTTGCTTTTGCTTTTGCTTTCGCTTTCGCTTTTCCCGGATGTACGTAACGTTTGTTGATATGGTTCTGAGGAAGAGTGTATGACAGTGCCGTGCCGTCCATGTTCGTGTGCCCTCCCATTGTGTGTATGCTATTGTCTGTGTACTTGAATGATGTATGTAGGTGTTGGTGGACATGTTGTACCAGTGGGGGGAAATGGATCGTCGATAGTTGCCGTCACTCTGTCACGGTCGAGATGACGCACCCTCCGTACAGAAAGGTGTCGAGAAAGTGAGTGTGTGTGTGTGTGTGTGTGTGCGTGCGTCCGTGAATTGGCAGTGTTTGGAGGTGGGCGTGCCCTGCATGTGGCCCGGAAGGCTGTTCGTTTGGCGGTAGTGTTGTGTGGACAGGGGCAGGGGCATGCCGTAACGCTGCTGGCATGGCATTTCGGGAGATGGGAGGGGGGCAAACGAGGAGCGGCGGCCAAAGACGGGACGGGGAGGGGCGCGGTGTGGGTGGCTTGCGCCTGTGCTCGGCGTTGTGGTTTGTGCAAAAGAGGAGGAGAAAAACAATGAGTTGCCAGGGAGGGGAGCGTGTTGTGTTGTGGTTGTCGTGGTGTAGCCGCAGACGCGGCTGTCAGTGAACGTGGCGAGACGGACGGATATGCGCGGAGGGGCGGGGGCGGCGCATTTCGCCGGTGCCGTGCCGTGCCTGAAAGCCGCGTGGTCGCTGTGTTGTTGGTGGCGTGGGGGCGAGGAGAGTACCGTACGGGTGTGCTTGTGCGCCGGAAATGGCACACTGCGCCTGCCCGTCTTGGAGGCTGATGGCTGTGGTGTGAAATGGGGCGCGGTGATGTTGAAGCAGTTGAAGAACAGAAAAGAAACCAAGAAAACGGAAGGCGTGATGCGGCGGTGGTGGTGAGAGCGGGAAAAACAAAACAACAAAAAAAAAAAAAAACAACAAAAAAAAAAGAAGGAAAAAACAACAAGAAACAAAAAAGAACACAAAACGTCTATCAATATTAAAATGTAAATGGAAATGGAAATGGACCCAGGCTATAACCTCCCTGCACAAATAGCAGAGAGTCCGATGATAATAAAAATGTGCCAGAAGAATGTTAACGTCCCTACAAAACAAACCCAACGATAAGATTAATGAAAGAATGAACCGTATGTAACATTGCAACAGACATAATGAAACGTGATAAATTGTATAAGGGCAGCAGCGTTGACCTTTGGCCCTGTATTCAGAATAAAAAGAGCCAAAGATCGTTACCCAATGAAAAAGACACTGAAACACGTATGTAATGTAACATAGCAGCGATGGCGAGACATTGTAGCATCTGTGACCAGAGAGTTTGCGCTGGACCGCGCGAGTGTTGCGAGCGGTTCTCAGTCAGTCAGTCAGTCAGTCAGTCAGTCGTTGCGAGTCTGTAGCTCTGTCTAGTTGAGGGCTGTACTCTGTCAGTAGTCGTCGCGTGCAGTACGCTAATAGTCGTCATGCAGAGCGGTCGGTCAGTAGTAGCAGCCGAGTGCGGTTGTGTGATGTAGGCGGTCGGCAACACTGGTCAAGATGGTGAATAAGGTATACTGTCAATTAATATAATCATTAGATAATGAAGAATTTTATTTATTGTAATTATTCTCCAACAAGTTCCCCAATAATAATTTCTATTTCAAAAGCATTTTTCAAACATTTAATTTTTTTATTGAACTAAAGAGTTCGTTGCACTTCACATTTCATTCCACTTCTTTGAAGAAAAATGTCACTAAAATCACAAAAAAAAGAGAATATTATTATTTGCAATGCAGTTCCTCCAAGCGCTGCGCAACAACAAGAGCAGAAATGTGACATCCATTTATTCTGAGGTAAGACTTTAAATTCTGATTGTTTTGCACAGGGCCAAAGACCGATATTTCGGTTTAATTGAAGTTTCCTGTCGCTGAACGGACTTTTAAATGTTGTGAAGAATTTATATTTGAGTCAGATTGCGAATTGCACATTTTTGTTGCCATTTTCAATACCTCTCATTGTGGGCGAGGTTACAATTAGCGCAATGTCCATTAGCGTCCGTAAATAACATTGTCCATTAGTTTAAAATTTGCGGGGGAGGTTACAACACACACAAAAAACAAAAAAAAAAAAAAAAAAAAAAAAAATTGCATTTATATCCGCCCCTCAATTGTAGATACCCCTTACACAGCTGTGTGCAATGAATGAGTGCTGGCTGGTAATGAATTGCACTCCTTGGAGGGAAATGCCATAGGAAGTAGTCTTTAAAAAGTGAATGTTTTTCGTTAAAAGACAAGAGTTACTTTAGAAAAAAGTAATAGTGGGGCTTTTGTTTTGTTGTTGAACAAAATAAGTACAATGAACATACGTTATCAGATTTGCGCAATGCAGCTTCACACTACCTTTTGATTATAACACAATATACTATACATCGTCCGAACCGTGACCAGAGTCGCGAGACGAGCAGAGCACGCCGCCGACGCCCGCTCAGTACAACCGTCCACCCGCTACTACTGTCGACCGACTACTACCTCTCCCGACTCGCGCTACAATATATATAACAACTGTTCCTGGCGACCCGGTGCGTGCCACTACTGTCGTCTGGCGCGGTCCAAGCGCCGACTAGCAACGATAAATAACTCTCTGGTCAGACAGAGATGCTGTCATGCCTCGCCATCGCTCTGGTAATGAATACGTAGGTGTTGCAGCGTGCGTACCACCGGAACACGCAGTGGCGGAGCCAAAGACTGTGTTGTCGAGGTCGAGTGCGAGCGGGAAGAGAGGCAGCGCCGGCACGGAGATGCAAGCGAGCGCGAGACGCACGGGGGCTGCGGCGTGGCGCGTTTGCGGTGGGCGCCTTTGGTGGCAACGGCCGGACAAGCAGCGGTGTATGGTGTGGTGCGGGGCGGACAGGGGCGGCGCGACGACGGCATGGGGGCGAAAACGGGACGGGGGACGGCGGATGTTGAGAGGCGTCACGCGCGGACAGGACACAGACACAGAGAGACACACAGATTGGAAAGGGAGGGTGCGCGGTAGTAGTTGGGAATTGTGCGTACCGTGCGGGATGGGAGTGGGCGAGGAACACGGTCGTGGCCCCTGTTTTGGGTGCGTGTGGTGACGTCGGTGTGTTGTGGGAAGGGAAGGTGCTGTGGCGGCGGCGCGTAATGGGCGTAGGCCGAAAAGAGAAAGGAACGTGGGCAGTGTGTTGGCAAGCGTCGGTTCGACTGCGACGTTGATGGGCAGGGCAGGGCAAGGTTAATGGTGGTAGGAGTAGGCTTGTGGGCGCAAAAAATCTGCCGCTGCAGGCGGTGCCGTAACCGCCATGGCTGGAAGGAGAGAGGGCCAAAGAAAGAAAGAAAGAAGAAAACAAAAAAACAAAAAAAAAGGAGGGGGGGGGGGGCGAAAGTGGAGAGGCGGGTGGTGTGAGAAGGGCGGGGGGCGGAAGGAAGGCAGGAAGGACAAGAGGCGAGGCGACGGCTTGCTTTGTGTACCGGTCGGTCTCTGGCTATGCTTCGTTTTCTGCAGCAGGGTCGGTGCGCGGCGTGGCTCGCGGCAGTGGGAACGCCTGGCGGCTGGACGGCCAGCAATGCGGTTGGATGGGCGGCCACAGCACCGCACCTGTGCCCGAGGAGGAGACGCTGGCGGCGGGCCCTGAGGTGAGGCCGGCTCGGCTGGGGCTGTGGATGTGTAGGTGTGCGCCGCTGCTGCAACAACGAGTAAAAACGCGAGAAGAAGGGGGTGGCGGTAGAGAGGGAGAAAAAAAAAAAAAAAAAAGGTCGTTGTTGTGTTGATGCGCAGGCAGACGCGTACAGAGAGACGAGCCCGGTCTGCAGCAGGGTGTGGCCGTGCCGAGTGCAGAGCAGCGGCGGCCCGGTTCGGTTCGGTTCGGTTCGGCCCGGCCCGGCGGGCCGCGCTGTTGTCGCGGACGTGAGCGCCCCCTGGCGGGTGGCCGGAGGCGGCGCGGCGTGTTGGACGTGTGGCTGGTGGCAGTGCACAATTTGCGAGTGGCTGGCGGTGTGGTGTGGCGGTTGGCGCGTCGGGCGGCGGAGAGAGAGAGGGAGGAGAGGTATGTGTTGCGGGCGCCCTTTGCTGCGCTGCGTCGTTGCGTGTGCCGTACAGGGCGGGCGCTTGTCGACTGTGTGGGCGGTGTGGCGAATTGGCGTGAAACGGCTGCCGAGAGGTGTGTGGTAGCGAGCCGGTCGGTGTCAGTGCGAAGGGGAATGTGCGTGCGTTTGGCGGTTTCGGTGTGCTTTTTGCGGCGTGAGAGTGGGAATTAGTGGGGCCGGCTGTTGTGTTGGTTCCTTGTGTCTTGTGTCGCGTAGCTTGATGGCAACGTGGAAGGACGCCGGTTTCGTTTCGAGCCTTGCGTGTGGTTGTCGACGTTGACTGGTTGGCGTGTGCCGATGCACGTGCATGTGTGGGTCGCGAGTGCGTTTTTGGCTGGCTGTGTGTGTGTGTGTGTGTTTTGGGGGGGAAGGGGGAGGCGGTGGTGGAAGTGCAGTCGTTGCCACGGGCGTCGTCGGGTGGGGCTGGGGCTGTGCGTCGTGGCGGAAAGGTGGTAGGTTGCGGGAAGCGAGCCCGTCGTTGACGGTGTCGCGTGAGTTGTGAATCGAGTGGGGCGCGGGGCGCGGGACAGGAGCAGCGTGCCGCTGCGTCGTGGTCGTCAGCAGAGGCTGTGCGTGTGCTTGTCCTTTTTGTGGGCGGTTCGTGCGAGGCGTTTTTGTTTTGTGTTGCCCTAGTTGTTAGTTTATTTTGTTTGTGTTTGTTATTTTGAGACGACGACTGGTTGGTGGCGTGCGCGCGAAGTGGCGGTGTGCGCTTCCCGTGTCGTTTGTGTTGTTTTGTTTTTGTGTGTTTTTTTTGTGTTTTGCACTGGGCCCCGGGTGGGTGGGTGGGTGGGTGGGTGCGTGTGTGTCGATTGCCGGCTGGCGAAAGGTGCGCCATCGGCGGGGTGGGTCGCCGGCACAAGTAGAGGCGGCGGCGTTGTTGCTGTTGTTGTGTGGTGTTTGTTTTGTTCGGCTGTGTCGGCGAGCTGTGTTGCGGTGCGTGTGAATGGTGGTGCAAAAGTGCTGGCGTTGGGGCTGCGGCTGCGACGGCGGCGAGCCGCGGGCGCGCATGATAGTGATGTTGTGAACAGCGGCTGTGTACGGTAGTGGTGTTGTTGTAGCACGACGTGCATCCGGGCCGGCGCGGAAAGCGCAGTTGCGGGCGGTTGCCCTTCGGTGCCAGCCATGTCGCGTGAGCGGCGGGTTGCTCTGGTGTCGACACGTGGTGCTCTGGGTTGTTGTGTGGTGCCCTTTGGCCGGTGGGGGTGGTTCGCGTGTGTCTGGTTCGCGCTCGGTATCTGGTCGTGGTCGTGCTGCTCCCCCGTCTGTCGGCGGTTTTCGACGTCGTCTGTACGTTTTTGTTCGTTTGCGGCGTGCCTGCCGACGTCGTCCCGTCGCGACCTTTCAACCGAAAGTGTGGCGCCCGAAGGTGAACGAACGTAACCCTGACCTCGGCGCTTTACGCTGAGCCGAGCGAACCGAACCTAACCCGTGGTGTGGCGAGGTGAGCTCAGCCTGTGAGCCCCTAACGTCTACGTAAGGTAAGCTGTCCGGCTCACGCCTCACGTTTGAACGCTTTTTTTTTTTTTTTTTTTTAACCTACGTTTGACGCTTCTTAACCTAGCACTGACCCCTTAACCTAACGTGTAACCTAACCTAACCTAGCCTGTGACGCCTGACGTGTTTGAATGCTTAACCTAAGTTTGACGCTTAACCTAACCCAAGTCCCCTTAACCTAACCCACGTCCACCTAACCTAACCTAACCTAACCTAACCTAGACGTGTAAACGTAATGTGTAACGCGTAACGTGTAAGGTCGGCTGTCGTGTGTGCTGACGGCAGATTGGGTTGGTCTGTAGATTCGGATTGCGGTTTGCCTCGGTCGAGGGGTTGGGTCGGAAGCGGCGAGGGGCGGCGGCGCCTGTTGCGCAGGCGGCGTCCGTTTGCGGCGGGCAATTGTTGAAGAAACGGCTGTGAATGTTGGCGGGCGAGAGGAGGAGGACGGCGCGCGATGTGGCCCGACGGCTGCGGGCCGATCGGGAAACGGCGGGAGGGCGACGGAAGGCGATGGGGCGGCGGAGGCGCGTTTGCACGGCCGTCATCGCCGCACGCCTCGGCTTGTGTGGCTGTGGCGCCGGCCGCGCTGGCCGGGCTGCCGCGGCGACGGTGTGGGAGTTTTGCCGAAGGTTTGGCCATTGTGGCGGGTCGTCGGCTGGGGCTGTGGGGGCGGCATTTGGGCGGGGGCGGCGATTCTCGGCGGGCCGACCCAGGCTGTAGCGCGCGGTAGCTGCAGTTTGGCCGTGGTTTGCGGCGCTGCCGTGGCGACTGGTTGGCGACTGTGGTGTGGCTGTGTGTAGCCCCATCCTCGGTGGTTTGAAAGGCGCGGGCGGTTGTGGCGCAGGTTTGGGGCTGCTCCGCACAGGCTGTCGGACGTTGGGCGGTAGCAAGCGCGGGAGGCGCGGCGCGGCGGCGCGCAGAGTGGCGGCCGCTCTCTCGGCCGTCCGCGCCCGCCCGCGACACTGGCTGGGCCTTGTGATTCTCTGCTCTGCTGCTGTGCTGTGCTTGCGTGCCTGCCTGCCGTCCCGCTCGCTCTCGCTCTCGCTGTGTGTTACGCGCGTCGTCGAAATGGCAGATCAGGCGGCTACGAACGAGACTGCTGCGGCACCCGCCGCCACCGGCACTACGAAGAAGGCCAAGTCTGCGTCGTCTGCGAAGAAGCCGCGCGCCAAGCCTGCGCACCCGCGCACCTCTGAGATGGTGACGGCCGCCATCAAGAGTCTGAAGGAGCGCGGCGGGTCGTCGCTGCAGGCGATCAAGAAGTACATAGCCGCGCACTACAAGCTGGACGCGGAGAAGCTGGCGCCGTTTATCAAGAAGTACCTCAAGTCGGCCGTCGTGGCGGGCGAGCTGGTGCAGACGAAGGGGAAGGGCGCGTCCGGCTCGTTCAAGCTTGCCGGCGCCGGCGGCGGGGGGGCGGCCGAGGGCGGCAAGGCTCGTGCTGGCGGTGCCAAGAAGAAGCGCGCCGCTCCGGCCAGCAAGGAGAAGAAGGGCGCCCGTGCGGCCGGCGCAAAGAAGGCTGGTGGCGTGAAGGCGGCGACCGGTCGGAAGGCGGGCGCCGCCAAGAAGGCGTCTGCGGCGTCGGCCGCTCCCGCGGGTGCGAAGAAGGCGGCTGCGGCCAAGCCGGCCAAGGCCAAGTCGCCGTCGAAGGCGAAGAAGGCCGCCAAGGTTCCGACGAAGAAGCCGAAGGCGCCGCGCCCGAAGAAGGCGACGACGCCGTCTAAGGCGAAGGCTTCGCCCAAGAAGAAGAAGTAGAGTAGAGGAGAAAGAGATGGGAGAAAGGAAGGGTTTGGCGCTTGACTCCGTCGTCCCCACCCCCCGTCGTCGTCTAGTGGCGCGCAAGAGACGCGCGGCCCAAAACGGCCCTTCTCAGGGCCATCAAAGCACGTCGGGGAAGGTTTTGATTGTCGTGTAGCGTCTGGTGTGGGTGTCTGTCTGTCTGGCGTTTCTGTATGCCCGTGGGGATGCTGTTTGCGTGCCGTGGTGGTTGGATTGCGGGGGTCGGTGGCGGGTGTGGGCGGCGGTAGCGGTAAGCGGTGTTGTTGTTGTTGTTGTTGTTGTCGTGGTTGATTGTCGCCGTGTTTGTGGCGGCGGCCGACGGTTGTGGTTTTCTGTCACGTTGTTTTGTTTGAATACGTTGGTTGGCTTGCCTGCGTTCGTTCTTCTCGGATGTCTGTCTTGTCGAGTCGTGTCTGGTCTTTGTTTTGTTTCTTTGTGTGTGTGTGTTATGTTTTGCAACGGGGGGCACGTTGAGATGTGGAAGGAGTCGGCGGGGGATTTCGGTGGCGTGTAGAGCGAGCGAGCGCGCCTGCCTGGCCGTTGGCCGTCGGAGTTGGAGTGCGGGTTTTTTTTGTTTTCGAAACGAAAGCGGCGGCCGGCCAGCCACCCGTGCGGTGTGACGTCGGCCGTTGGGTATTGTGCGCTTTGAGCGCCGGGGAGGGATGATGTGTGATTGTTGCGCGCTGCTAGCAGGCAGGCAGAGTGAGCGGGTGTGGCGGACGGACGGGAAGTGGTGGTTTTTGTTTTTGGGTTGCGGGGCGAGAGGCAGGCGACCGACAAAGTTTGCTCGCGACGGAGAGATGTTAGTGGCCCTGAAAAGGGCCGTTTTTGTTTGTGCGGTGCGGTGCGGTGCGGTGCCGCGGCGCGGTTTAGGCGCGCTCGCCGCGGATGCGGCGCGCGAGCTGGATGTCCTTGGGCATGATGGTGACGCGCTTGGCGTGGATTGCGCACAGGTTGGTGTCTTCGAAGAGGCCGACGAGGTAGGCCTCGCTGGCCTCCTGCAGGGCCATGACTGCGGAGCTCTGGAAGCGCAGGTCGGTCTTGAAGTCCTGGGCGATCTCGCGCACTAGGCGCTGGAATGGCAGCTTGCGGATGAGCAGCTCTGTGCTCTTCTGGTAGCGCCTGATTTCTCGCAGGGCGACGGTGCCCGGCCTGTAGCGGTGGGGCTTCTTGACGCCTCCGGTGGCGGGCGCGCTCTTCCTCGCCGCCTTGGTGGCGAGCTGTTTGCGCGGCGCCTTTCCGCCGGTGGACTTGCGGGCCGTTTGCTTTGTGCGGGCCATAGCGGTAGCGGTAGCGGAGCGGCGTGCGTGGAGGTTAGGTGCGGCGCGGCGTCCGGTGCTGCCTAGACAACGGGCCCGCGCGTTTTTTTTTTTTTTTTTTTTTTTTTTTTTTTTTTTTTTTTTTTTTTTTTTTGTCACTTTTCATTCCCTTCTCAGATGGAGAAGGGCGGGCTGTTTGAGAGCGTGCGATTGCTCTTTTCAGCCATGGGGTTGAAGTTATTCTGTGTTGACTCTGTTTATTATTGTTTGCTGGGGTGCAAGGAAGGGGGGGGGGGGGTTTCTCCCAATTGGGAATTTATTTGCAGGAGTTTGTAGGGGACAGTTCCGGTATTTACCTTAGCGGCCAAGGAAAACCTGCAAAACCCGGCCAGAACTGCTTGTTGTGATCTCCTCTTTTATTTACCGAGTTGCCAGCGTCTTTGGCGCTGGCGTTCACGGTTGGCAAGGGCGGCTTCGCGTTGTCTTTCGCGTTCCGCCTCTCGCTCTCTTCTGCATTTTTCTTCTCGCATACAGCTTCTTATGAGCTCCTTGCTTACCAAGTAGCTCGTCTGATGCTCACTGCGTTCGTCAATGTCCGGGACGGATACGTCCAGGATCTCTGTGTCCACAAGATTGTGGTAGTGATTCACAAACTCTTTGGTCTGGACACATGAGTCCTGACGTGCTCCCTTGCCTTCTAATGTGGCCTGTGTGGCCCGACTTATCGTCATCTTCTTCGGCCAGGCCGTTTGTGTGGCCTGGTCGTCTTTATGCAGCTCATCCGTCTGCAGCGCCTGCGTCTCCTTGGTGGTGTCGTGGCGGAGGGATTCGCGGAGGGTGAGGCAGGCGGCCTCCATCTCTGCATGGAGGACCATGCGGAATCGTGTTTCCGCCTCTCGGAGGGCCGACTCGATGTCGGGACCAGCTGTTGTCGCCGTCTTCCCACTTGCTGCGTCGTGCCGCCGCCCCCCTCCACCGCCCTTGCCACAGGCGGCGGGGGAAGGCGGCCGCACGTGAGCGGTGGCCGTCGTCGAGTCTCCTCCGGGTGCCGCCGTTGTTCCCGCGGCGTTGCCTCCTCTTTTCGCTGTTTCCTCCGTCCCTCTGTTGTTCGCCGCGGCTGCAGAACGTTGTCGCCTCCTTCTCCTGCGGCGTCGCCTCTTTGCCTGGGGCGCCGTCTCCTTTGCGGTGGCGGGATATCGGCCGTTGAAGGCCTGACATCCGCGCCAGTTTGCGACGTGCTCACCGCCGCAGCGGGCGCACGTCGGTTTGACTTCTTTGGTGCTGGTACAGGTGCGGGTGTCATGGTGACGTCCGCACTTGACGCACCTGGCGGCGTTGCGGCAGTGTTTTGCCACATGTCCTTCCTCCTGGCACTTGAAGCACTGTGGCTTTGTGTCCAGGTGGGGGGGGAGAGTCTCCGGCTGCACGTGGAAGCCCAAGAGCTTCCGGATGTCAAGAATGCACCCGCCGTCGTCCGCCGCTGGTGTGGCGACAATAAACAAAGGCGGTTTCTTCCTGTTGGTTTTGTTGTGCAACCTGACGGTTGCCTCAACAAAACCTTGGCGGCGCAGTCCCTCTTTTACCGCTCGCTCCGTGAGGATCCAAGGCAGGCCCCTCAGGAGCGCCTTGGTTACTTCCTTGTGACGGGTCTTTTGATTCATCGCACCTCTTCCCGGGGCGTCCACCGTGTGAGCGGCCATTAGGACCTTCAGGGCCCCGTAGTCGTTCCAGTCAGCGGCCTGGAGCTTGATGGTTTCGTCGGAGTCAACGGACTCAACGACGACCTCCTTGTCGCAGCTCCGCCCCATCTCATCATAGAGTTCCACCCACTCGACCTCCCTGCATTTGATGTACAGGGCGGGAGCGGGGGAAACTGCTTCTTCTGTCGCCGAATTGCCGCCTCTTGCGACATCACGTCCCACGCTGCTCATCTTAACCATACTGCGCGCTAGGTTTGACAATTTGCTTTTTTGCCGTTAAAACAGCAACACGACAATTTGCCACCCGCGCGCAGTACGATCTCCTCACTGACTCTCCCGCAGGAGCTGAGCGCCGCGTGCAACAGTGACCCGCGCGCTACGGCTGCCACAACTCGACTGACGGGCCCGCGCGCCTCCGTGCTGCGCTTATATGCCCTCGGTTGCGCGTGGTGGGGGGAGGGCGGGCCAGAGTCTATATAGGGGGGCGGCGGGCACAACCGGACCAACAGGAAGAGGGCGCCGCTCTATGCCGTGACCGTGCAAACGGTCGACGGCGGGAGCGACATCTTCGACTTGCGGAAGTTGCTGGGCTTCCCGGTTACGACGGAGGCTCTCCCGACCGCCATGGATCCTCAGCCCCAGTGCTTCAGGTGCCAGGGCGAGGGCCATGTTGCGAAGTACTGCCGCAACGCGGCGCGGTGCGTCAAGTGCTCAGGTGAGCACGACAGCCGCGCCTGCGACCGCGGCAGCAACGCTCTGCCGACTTGTGTCCGGTGTGGCGGCCCGCACGTCGCCAGTTGGCGCGGTTGCGCGGCTTTCTCTAGCCGCAGCCGTGCCGGGGGCGGCGAAGCGGCCGCGGCCGCACCGACGCAGCAGCAGAAGAGAAGACGACGTCGGAAACGGCGTAGGGCGGAGAACAGCCCGGTGCAGCTGAGGGACGGCGCAGCAGCAGATCCACCTGCCAGGGGCGGGGACGGCCGCTCGGAAACGGGCCGCCAGGACGCAGCTCGCCCTCCCGCGAAGAGATGTGACCTCGAGCTCGGCATCGCCGTGAAGGAGGCCACAGCAGCCCTCAAAGCCGTAATGGCGGTGGAGAGGGCTGCCTTCGCAGCCGCCGTGGCTGCAGAGAAGGAAGAGGCCTTGAGGCAACTGCGTGCAGTCTTCGCCCAAGGCCTCAGTGCAGTCGTACCTGCGAACACTCCTGCGACCTCGCAGAAGGACGTTCGCGCGCCTGTCCCAGCGGTTGCCCCAGCAGCACCGCAGGTGAAAGGTGCAAAGAAGAAAACCGCCAGGGCAGTCTTCATCGCGCAAGCGTCGCCGCGCTGCCGCGCCGAACTTTTGTGTTACAGGGAGTAAGCCACTGCTGCCGGCCCAGGAGACAACGAGGGAGCCCAGCCGCGGCACCGGACTGACCCAGCGAACGACCACGCAGTACATAGGTAACGTTGCACGATACCTCACGCTAACCCCCCTCACCTTGCATGCTCTGTCGCAGCTAGCAAACCGCTACTGCTCTTACTTCCCGTCCTACTGTCGCAGAGGTTTTTTTCCCTTGGCGCTGGCCTTGGCACTTTTTTTCCTCTGCTCTTACAACCGCTACCCTTCGATCGCTTTCGACCACTACTATCTCCTGATGGACCATGTTAATGAGTAGCCTTACCCAGACGCATGGATAACATCACAGCCTGCATCCTGTGACGCCTTGATTCAAAACTAACATGCATACGGAGGTGACAGTAGAACTTTTGTGTTGGTCACCACGTTGATGCGGGCGTGGAGGGGCCCCATCCTTAGTTTTTTTTGCGCTGGGCGCAGACCGTAGCCGACTCGCCAGCCGCTGCAGCTGCTGTTTGTGCACGTTTTGCTTTGCCCGAGGAAGGAAGGATGACAGGCCGCGGCAAGGGAGGAAAGGGGCTCGGCAAGGGTGGCGCCAAGCGGCACCGCAAGGTGTTGCGCGACAACATCCAGGGCATCACGAAGCCCGCCATCCGCCGCCTGGCTCGCAGGGGCGGCGTGAAGCGCATCTCTGGTCTGATCTACGAGGAGACCCGCGGGGTGCTGAAGGTGTTCCTGGAGAACGTGATCCGCGACGCGGTGACGTACACTGAGCACGCCAAGCGCAAGACTGTGACGGCCATGGACGTGGTGTACGCCCTGAAGAGGCAGGGGCGCACCCTGTACGGTTTCGGCGGTTAGGCTGCGTCGCAGCGGGCGCTGGCCTTCCCGCGGCCGTGCTTGTGGGTGGGAGAGACTAGAAAACGGCCCTTTTCAGGGCCACCACACTGTTCGGAAGTTGAAAAGTGCGAAAGAGTCTGTGTTGTTGTTGCTGCGTGTGTGCGCTGTGTTGTTTGTTTCTTTCCGTTTGAGCGACGTGATGTGGCTGGGAGGGGAGAAGGAAAGGAAACGTGTCATGTGGCTGGCTGGCTGTGTGTGTGTGAGAGTGGAGCTGCTTCGTTTGTGTTTGTTATTGTGTGTCTTTGTATCGATCGCGATGGAGATGGCGGGCTGTGTGTTGTTGTGCGAGAGGCGGTGATTATTTGCTTGCGTGGTTTGGCTCTGTGTGTTAGGCGTGTGGGCATAGGCGGCCGGATCAGCTGTTTCGTTCGTGTCGACGGCCGTTGCGGCGCGCGGGAGTGGAGGGCGGTGTGTCGACACGCCTCCCTTTAACAATGGTCATTATTGCTGCCGTTGTCGTTTGGAAGGCGACTGCGACCGTGCAAAATGTGTGTGTGTGTGTGTGTTGGGCCACACGGGCTGTGTGGACGACAAGATGGCGGACGTGCGCCGGCGGCGGCTGTGCTGTGAAAGTGCAAAGTTAAAAACAAAACAAGGTGCGGCGAGGACGACTGAAATTTTGCTTTGGACGTAGGTTTGTGTGGTGGCCCTGAAAAGGGCCGATTGTTGTGGGCCGAGCCGAGCCGGCAAAGCGCGTTGCGTGCAGGGGAGCACGCGGCGCTGCGATTGCCTGGCCTCCTTTAGGCCTTCTTCTCGGTCTTCTTTGGCAGCAGGACGGCCTGGATGTTGGGCAGGACACCACCCTGTGCGATGGTGACGCCCGACAGGAGCTTGTTGAGCTCCTCGTCGTTGCGGATGGCAAGCTGCAGGTGGCGCGGGATGATGCGCGTCTTCTTGTTGTCGCGGGCCGCGTTTCCGGCCAGCTCGAGCACCTCAGCCGCGAGGTACTCCATGACGGCGGCGAGGTAGACGGGCGCCCCGGCGCCGACGCGCTCTGCGTAGTTTCCCTTGCGCAGGAGGCGGTGGATTCTGCCGACCGGGAACTGGAGCCCAGCCCTGCTTGAGCGGGACTTTGACTTGCCCTTGACTTTGCCTCCCTTTCCGCGTCCGGACATGGCGATTGGGCTAGCGACGGTGCACACGAAACGGAAACGAAAACGACCGGTGCGAGCGGCAGCGAGTCGAGCAGCGGAGTGCGTGCCGGCGCAGCAGGGGTGGGGGTGCTTTATGGGCTCGGGTGCGGCGGCCGGTTGCGCGCGCGCCCCATTGGTCGGCGGCCGCAACAGGGCGAGCTGGTAAAGGTGCGGCGGCGGCTGGCGGCGGGTGCCACTGTGTGGGGAGACGCTGACTAGAGCGGAGCGCTTGCTACTGGTGTTGCTGCTGCCGTACGTTCGTTCGAGATGCCGCCCAAGACTAGCGGGAAGGCCGCCAAGAAGGCTGGCAAGGCGCAGAAGAACATTTCGAAGGGCGACAAGAAGAAGAAGCGCAAGAGGAAGGAGAGCTATGCCATCTACATCTACAAGGTGCTGAAGCAGGTGCACCCTGACACGGGCATCTCGTCGAAGGCGATGAGCATCATGAACAGCTTCGTGAACGACATTTTCGAGCGCATTGCGGCCGAGGCTTCTCGCCTGGCGCACTACAACAAGCGCTCGACCATCACGTCCCGCGAGATCCAGACCGCTGTGCGGCTGTTGCTGCCTGGCGAGCTGGCCAAGCACGCCGTGAGCGAGGGCACGAAGGCGGTGACAAAGTACACGAGCTCCAAGTAAGGAGGTGGCTCTGGAATGGAAGGATGGAGAAGGCTCCTCCGTTGCGAGAGCGGCAAAACGGCCCTTTTCAGGGCCACCAACTTGCCTTTTGCGGGAAGGGCGGAATTGTTGTTGTTGTTTGTGTGGACGGCTGTGATGTATGTGTGCATTTTGATTGTGGGCGCGTCAAAGCGTGTTGCGGGGTACGGCCACGAGGTTGGTCGCCGTGGCGTGGAATGGTGGCACGCCTCGTTGGAGTGGTTTTGACCCATTGGTGTTGGGGTGTGTGTGTGTGTGTGTTACCTGTCTGCGAGGGGGGACAGTGCGATCGGCGACTTTTGTGTCGCCGTAACGACGGCCGTTTGCGGGTTTGTTTTTTTGCACATCATACATGGCGAGGGTGAAATGTGAAATGTTTTTGTTTGGTTGTTTTTGCCGCCCACTATTCCCTTTGCCGTACGCCGAGTTTGACAATGGTGCGACGCAACTGCAGCGTGGAGGTGTGTGAGTGACGTTGAAATGAACGTGCCATTAAGACGCATTGTTGTTGTATTGTACTGTACGTGTACGGCGACACGCACGATGATGTACCATTCGACTCTGATTTTTGATAGCCGTGTCTGACTGATTGCGTACGACGCACGCACACCGATGTCGTCATTCAAGATGCACGCGTGTCCAGTGCAGTACAGTAAGCGCGACGCTAGACGACGACGACGGCGGCGGCGGTCGTTTGTTTGGCGAATGTCTGTACACGTGTTTGTCTGTGTCCATCCGGTATGTATGTATTTGTTTGTTTGAAAGTGTTTTGTGTGTCGGTGACGTGGTCCGATCCGTCGCCCCCTGAGTAACTGTCGATCGGCGCGATAGACCGGCGTCACGCAACTGAACCGAAGTCTTGGGCACACCCGTCATACTGTTGTACACCGTCGCGCTGAGAACGGTAACGAAAGGTTGACTTTGATCGGTCGAATGTCTGGGCAGAACGTGAGGAATGAGGCAAGAGTGCAAGGAGGAAAGGACAGAGGGGGGGCAAAAGAGAGAGGAAGGGAAAAAGGGGAGAAACGCATTCGTAGAGCAACGGAACGTTCCCGCGTCGGAGGCGTATTGGAGCCGCACTGAAATGCGTTTAACGGCGGCGCGGCTGCAAGTGTCTGCCGTGGTGAACGTTACCTTTGACGGCTGCATTGGGCTTTTGCCTTTGCTTTTGCTTTTGCTTTTGCTTTTGCTTTCGCTTTCGCTTTCCCGGATGTACGTAACGTTTGTTGATATGGTTCTGAGGAAGAGTGTATGACAGTGCCGTGCCGTCCATGTTCGTGTGCCCTCCCATTGTGTGTATGCTATTGTCTGTGTACTTGAATGATGTATGTAGGTGTTGGTGGACATGTTGTACCAGTGGGGGGAAATGGATCGTCGATAGTTGCCGTCACTCTGTCACGGTCGAGATGACGCACCCTCCGTACAGAAAGGTGTCGAGAAAGTGAGTGTGTGTGTGTGTGTGTGTGTGCGTGCGTCCGTGAATTGGCAGTGTTTGGAGGTGGGCGTGCCCTGCATGTGGCCCGGAAGGCTGTTCGTTTGGCGGTAGTGTTGTGTGGACAGGGGAGGGGCATGCGTAACGCTGCTGGCATGGCATTTCGGGAGATGGGAGGGGGCAAACGAGGAGCGGCGGCCAAAGACGGGACGGGGAGGGGCGCGGTGTGGGTGGCTTGCGCCTGTGCTCGGCGTTGTGGTTTGTGCAAAAGAGGAGGAGAAAAACAATGAGTTGCCAGGGAGGGGAGCGGTGTTGTGTTGTGGTTGTCGTGGTGTAGCCGCAGACGCGGCTGTCAGTGAACGTGGCGAGACGGACGGATATGCGCGGAGGGGCGGGGGCGGCGCATTTCGCCGGTGCCGTGCCGTGCCTGAAAGCCGCGTGGTCGCTGTGTTGTTGGTGGCGTGGGGGCGAGGAGAGTACCGTACGGGTGTGCTTGTGCGCCGGAAATGGCACACTGCGCCTGCCCGTCTTGGAGGCTGATGGCTGTGGTGTGGAAATGGGGCGCGGTGATGTTGAAGCAGTTGAAGAACAGAAAAGAAACCAAGAAAACGGAAGGCGTGATGCGGCGGTGGTGGTGAGAGCGGGAAAAACAAAACAACAAAAAAAAAAAAAAACAACAAAAAAAAAAGAAGGAAAAACAACAAGAAACAAAAAAGAACACAAAACGTCTATCAATATTAAAATGTAAATGGAAATGGAAATGGACCCAGGTATAACCTCCCTGCACAAATAGCAGAGAGTCCGATGATAATAAAAATGTGCCAGAAGAATGTTAACGTCCCTACAAAACAAACCCAACGATAAGATTAATGAAAGAATGAACCGTATGTAACATTGCAACAGACATAATGAAACGTGATAAATTGTATAAGGGCAGCAGCGTTGACCTTTGGCCCTGTATTCAGAATAAAAAGAGCCAAAGATCGTTACCCCAATGAAAAAGACACTGAAACACGTATGTAATGTAACATAGCAGCGATGGCGAGACATTGTAGCATCTGTGACCAGAGAGTTTGCGCTGGACCGCGCGAGTGTTGCGAGCGGTTCTCAGTCAGTCAGTCAGTCAGTCAGTCAGTCGTTGCGAGTCTGTAGCTCTGTCTAGTTGAGGGCTGTACTCTGTCAGTAGTCGTCGCGTGCAGTACGCTAATAGTCGTCATGCAGAGCGGTCGGTCAGTAGTAGCAGCCGAGTGCGGTTGTGTGATGTAGGCGGTCGGCAACACTGGTCAAGATGGTGAATAAGGTATACTGTCAATTAATATAATCATTAGATAATGAAGAATTTTATTTATTGTAATTATTCTCCAACAAGTTCCCCAATAATAATTTCTATTTCAAAAGCATTTTTCAAACATTTAATTTTTTTATTGAACTAAAGAGTTCGTTGCACTTCACATTTCATTCCACTTCTTTGAAGAAAAATGTCACTAAAATCACAAAAAAAAGAGAATATTATTATTTGCAATGCAGTTCCTCCAAGCGCTGCGCAACAACAAGAGCAGAAATGTGACATCCATTTATTCTGAGGTAAGACTTTAAATTCTGATTGTTTTGCACAGGGCCAAAGACCGATATTTCGGTTTAATTGAAGTTTCCTGTCGCTGAACGGACTTTAAATGTTGTGAAGAATTTATATTTGAGTCAGATTGCGAATTTCACATTTTTGTTGCCATTTTCAATACCTCTCATTGTGGGCGAGGTTACAATTAGCGCAATGTCCATTAGCGTCCGTAAATAACATTGTCCATTAGTTTAAAATTTGCGGGGAGGTTACAACACACACAAAAAACAAAAAAAAAAAAAAAAAAAAAAAATTGCATTTATATCCGCCCCTCAATTGTAGATACCCCTTACACAGCTGTGTGCAATGAATGAGTGCTGGCTGGTAATGAATTGCACTCCTTGGAGGGAAATGCCATAGGAAGTAGTCTTTAAAAAGTGAATGTTTTTCGTTAAAAGACAAGAGTTACTTTAGAAAAAAGTAATAGTGGGGCTTTTGTTTGTTGTTGAACAAAATAAGTACAATGAACATACGTTATCAGATTTGCGCAATGCAGCTTCACACTACCTTTTGATTATAACACAATATACTATACATCGTCCCGAACCGTGACCAGAGTCGCGAGACGAGCAGAGCACGCCGCCGACGCCCGCTCAGTACAACCGTCCACCCGCTACTACTGTCGACCGACTACTACCTCTCCCGACTCGCGCTACAATATATATAACAACTGTTCCTGGCGACCCGGTGCGTGCCACTACTGTCGTCTGGCGCGGTCCAAGCGCCGACTAGCAACGATAAATAACTCTCTGGTCAGACAGAGATGCTGTCATGCCTCGCCATCGCTCTGGTAATGAATACGTAGGTGTTGCAGCGTGCGTACCACCGGAACACGCAGTGGCGGAGCCAAAGACTGTGTTGTCGAGGTCGAGTGCGAGCGGGAAGAGAGGCAGCGCCGGCACGGAGATGCAAGCGAGCGCGAGACGCACGGGGGCTGCGGCGTGGCGCGTTTGCGGTGGGCGCCTTTGGTGGCAACGGCCGGGACAAGCAGCGGTGTATGGTGTGGTGCGGGGCGGACAGGGGCGGCGCGACGACGGCATGGGGGCGAAAACGGGACGGGGGACGGCGGATGTTGAGAGGCGTCACGCGCGGACAGGACACAGACACAGAGAGACACACAGATTGGAAAGGGAGGGTGCGCGGTAGTAGTTGGGAATGTGCGTACCGTGCGGGATGGGAGTGGGCGAGGAACACGGTCGTGGCCCCTGTTTTGGGTGCGTGTGGTGACGTCGGTGTGTTGTGGGAAGGGAAGGTGCTGTGGCGGCGGCGCGTAATGGGCGTAGGCCGAAAAGAGAAAGGAACGTGGGCAGTGTGTTGGCAAGCGTCGGTTCGACTGCGACGTTGATGGGCAGGGCAGGGCAAGGTTAATGGTGGTAGGAGTAGGCTTGTGGGCGCAAAAAATCTGCCGCTGCAGGCGGTGCCGTAACCGCCATGGCTGGAAGGAGAGAGGGCCAAAGAAAGAAAGAAAGAAGAAAACAAAAAAAACAAAAAAAAGGAGGGGGGGGGGGGGCGAAAGTGGAGAGGCGGTGGTGTGAGAAGGGCGGGGGCGGAAGGAAGGCAGGAAGGACAAGAGGCGAGGCGACGGCTTGCTTTGTGTACCGGTCGGTCTCTGGCTATGCTTCGTTTTCTGCAGCAGGGTCGGTGCGCGGCGTGGCTCGCGGCAGTGGGAACGCCTGGCGGCTGGACGGCCAGCAATGCGGTTGGATGGGCGGCCACAGCACCGCACCTGTGCCCGAGGAGGAGACGCTGGCGGCGGGCCCTGAGGTGAGGCCGGCTCGGCTGGGGCTGTGGATGTGTAGGTGTGCGCCGCTGCTGCAACAACGAGTAAAAACGCGAGAAGAAGGGGTGGCGGTAGAGAGGGAGAAAAAAAAAAAAAAAAGGTCGTTGTTGTGTTGATGCGCAGGCAGACGCGTACAGAGAGACGAGCCCGGTCTGCAGCAGGGTGTGGCCGTGCCGAGTGCAGAGCAGCGGCGGCCCGGTTCGGTTCGGTTCGGCCCGGCCCGGCGGGCCGCGCTGTTGTCGCGGACGTGAGCGCCCCCTGGCGGGTGGCCGGAGGCGGCGCGGCGTGTTGGACGTGTGGCTGGTGGCAGTGCACAATTTGCGAGTGGCTGGCGGTGTGGTGTGGCGGTTGGCGCGTCGGGCGGCGGAGAGAGAGAGAGGGAGGAGAGGTATGTGTTGCGGGCGCCCTTTGCTGCGCTGCGTCGTTGCGTGTGCCGTACAGGGCGGGCGCTTGTCGACTGTGTGGGCGGTGTGGCGAATTGGCGTGAAACGGCTGCCGAGAGGTGTGTGGTAGCGAGCCGGTCGGTGTCAGTGCGAAGGGGAATGTGCGTGCGTTTGGCGGTTTCGGTGTGCTTTTTGCGGCGTGAGAGTGGGAATTAGTGGGGCCGGCTGTTGTGTTGGTTCCTTGTGTCTTGTGTCGCGTAGCTTGATGGCAACGTGGAAGGACGCCGGTTTCGTTTCGAGCCTTGCGTGTGGTTGTCGACGTTGACTGGTTGGCGTGTGCCGATGCACGTGCATGTGTGGGTCGCGAGTGCGTTTTTGGCTGGCTGTGTGTGTGTGTGTGTGTTTTGGGGGGGAAGGGGGAGGCGGTGGTGGAAGTGCAGTCGTTGCCACGGGCGTCGTCGGGTGGGGCTGGGGCTGTGCGTCGTGGCGGAAAGGTGGTAGGTTGCGGGAAGCGAGCCCGTCGTTGACGGTGTCGCGTGAGTTGTGAATCGAGTGGGGCGCGGGGCGCGGGACAGGAGCAGCGTGCCGCTGCGTCGTGGTCGTCAGCAGAGGCTGTGCGTGTGCTTGTCCTTTTTGTGGGCGGTTCGTGCGAGGCGTTTTTGTTTTGTGTTGCCCTAGTTGTTAGTTTATTTTGTTTGTGTTTGTTATTTTGAGACGACGACTGGTTGGTGGCGTGCGCGCGAAGTGGCGGTGTGCGCTTCCCGTGTCGTTTGTGTTGTTTTGTTTTTGTGTGTTTTTTTTGTGTTTTGCACTGGGCCCCGGGTGGGTGGGTGGGTGGGTGCGTGTGTGTCGATTGCCGGCTGGCGAAAGGTGCGCCATCGGCGGGGTGGGTCGCCGGCACAAGTAGAGGCGGCGGCGTTGTTGCTGTTGTTGTGTGGTGTTTGTTTTGTTCGGCTGTGTCGGCGAGCTGTGTTGCGGTGCGTGTGAATGGTGGTGCAAAAGTGCTGGCGTTGGGGCTGCGGCTGCGACGGCGGCGAGCCGCGGGCGCGCATGATAGTGATGTTGTGAACAGCGGCTGTGTACGGTAGTGGTGTTGTTGTAGCACGACGTGCATCCGGGCCGGCGCGGAAAGCGCAGTTGCGGGCGGTTGCCCTTCGGTGCCAGCCATGTCGCGTGAGCGGCGGGTTGCTCTGGTGTCGACACGTGGTGCTCTGGGTTGTTGTGTGGTGCCCTTTGGCCGGTGGGGGTGGTTCGCGTGTGTCTGGTTCGCGCTCGGTATCTGGTCGTGGTCGTGCTGCTCCCCCGTCTGTCGGCGGTTTTCGACGTCGTCTGTACGTTTTTGTTCGTTTGCGGCGTGCCTGCCGACGTCGTCCCGTCGCGACCTTTCAACCGAAAGTGTGGCGCCCGAAGGTGAACGAACGTAACCCTGACCTCGGCGCTTTACGCTGAGCCGAGCGAACCGAACCTAACCCGTGGTGTGGCGAGGTGAGCTCAGCCTGTGAGCCCCTAACGTCTACGTAAGGTAAGCTGTCCGGCTCACGCCTCACGTTTGAACGCTTTTTTTTTTTTTTTTTTAAC
>NW_026048572.1:0-51631 GCF_023864345.2 Schistocerca serialis cubense | reverse complement strand
GCTTCCAGTGGGAGAGCAGTGGAAATACATGCCAAGATACTTCCATTTCGAAGTGATCTTTGTAGTACAAAGGAAACGTTTTGCCGCTGCTGCTGCAACGGTAACGTGGCCGAGCGGTCTAAGGCGCTGGTTTTAGGCACCAGTCTCTTCGGAGGCGTGGGTTCGAATCCCACCGTTGCCACTTTTTACGTCTCATTTTTGTGCCGTTGCGGTGTGTTCTCGTGGGGTAGGACGCAGCTCTTGTGACGCGCGTGTTGTGTAGGTAGCGTGGCCGAGCGGTCTAAGGCGCTGGTGTCAGGCACCATTCTCTTCGGAGGCGTGGGTTCCAATCCCACAGCTGCCAAGCGTGTAATGTCTCCTGTGTCGAAGGCAGATGCACTCATTGCCCGCAAAGGAAGCAGCACAACAAGGCGTGAGCGTCTGCTTGGTGAATGGTCGTAGAACAGTGCGTGGTGCAACGACAGCATTTGTAGGCACCTTTTGCTCTCATCATTGCTGGCGTTCGTCTCCACGAAATGCGTCCGGAGCACGCCGTTCTATAACGCGAGAGAGTGGATTTTTTACAGTTGTCGTCAGTTAACCGTGCGTGGCTGCTGCGTTCGCTGGAAAGAGCACTGCCGTCGTTATCCGGTGTGGTCTAGTGGCTAGGATACCTGGCTCTCACCCAGGAGGCCCGGGTTCGATTCCCGGTACCGGAATTGCGCGTTTTTGTTGCTCCTCTTATGCGACTTGTCTCGACTTTGCTCGACTGACGCTACGCTGACGCGTGCAGAAAGCTACGTTAAGTATGATTCACGGCAACACCTGACGGCGAGAGAGATGAAGCGTCTATCCACTTGTTATCCAGCCACATACCTGTAGTCAAGAGGCTTGGGGGACTGCAAGACATTGCCACGGAGGTGAATGCAGCTAACCACTGTAGTTAGTGTCCTGACAGCGCAGGCACGTTCATTTGCTCGTATACATGTGATGGAGACCGTGTCTGACACTGCTGTGGCGTACACCTTGGCCTAGGCTTTGCTGGGTATCGCCACTTGCATTCCAGCCAGCTGCCTTCGCGGGCGCCTCCGTGGCCATGGCCGTGATCGTCTAGTGGTTAGGACATTGCGTTGTGGCCGCAATAACCCAGGTTCGAATTCTGGTCACGGCAATTTTGAAAGTTTTGCCTTGCTGCCGTTGCAATGACGAGTACTCGAAATGACAGTACTCTCTTGATTTTTTCACTCGTGTTCCGCAGGCCGCAGTTTGCACTACCACTTCATCCCCAACACGTAATGTCGCCTCCCAGAGCGCAGACGTCCGCTGCTCTCTGTAGTCGAAAAGGGCAGTTGTTTGAAGTGCGATGGATGAGCAGCCAGTCCCAGCAGAACAGGAAGCTGTGGCGTGCACTGTTTGTACAAATGCTAGGAACACTGGCGCACCAAGCAGCGCATGTAGCGTGGCCGAGCGCTTTAAGGCGCTGGTTTAAGGCACCAGTCTCTCTGTTGGCGCGGTTTCGAGTCCTGTAGCTGTCGGGGGTTTCGCTGTGATCGCGTTAACCTGCCGCTTTTTCTTCAAGTGTAACCTCCTTGAGCTCACATATGTTTGACACATGGAGCATTCTAGCTCCGCCTGACAGTTACAGCTACGATAATTTAGTGGTTACGGAAAGCCCAGGTTCGAAACCTGGTCACGGCACGAAAACGTCTCTTGACGCTGTCTCCTTAACTGCGACAGCTACAGACAAGTGGCGTCGCTACCATGCGGCGGGCACGGCTTTTTCTTGCTGTGGATGGCCTAAAGGGACGCTTCCAGTGGGAGAGCAGTGGAAATACATGCCAAGATACTTCCATTTCGAAGTGATCTTTGTAGTACAAAGGAAACGTTTTGCCGCTGCTGCTGCAACGGTAACGTGGCCGAGCGGTCTAAGGCGCTGGTTTTAGGCACCAGTCTCTTCGGAGGCGTGGGTTCGAATCCCACCGTTGCCACTTTTTACGTCTCATTTTTGTGCCGTTGCGGTGTGTTCTCGTGGGGTAGGACGCAGCTCTTGTGACGCGCGTGTTGTGTAGGTAGCGTGGCCGAGCGGTCTAAGGCGCTGGTGTCAGGCACCATTCTCTTCGGAGGCGTGGGTTCCAATCCCACAGCTGCCAAGCGTGTAATGTCTCCTGTGTCGAAGGCAGATGCACTCATTGCCCGCAAAGGAAGCAGCACAACAAGGCGTGAGCGTCTGCTTGGTGAATGGTCGTAGAACAGTGCGTGGTGCAACGACAGCATTTGTAGGCACCTTTTGCTCTCATCATTGCTGGCGTTCGTCTCCACGAAATGCGTCCGGAGCACGCCGTTCTATAACGCGAGAGAGTGGATTTTTTACAGTTGTCGTCAGTTAACCGTGCGTGGCTGCTGCGTTCGCTGGAAAGAGCACTGCCGTCGTTATCCGGTGTGGTCTAGTGGCTAGGATACCTGGCTCTCACCCAGGAGGCCCGGGTTCGATTCCCGGTACCGGAATTGCGCGTTTTTGTTGCTCCTCTTATGCGACTTGTCTCGACTTTGCTCGACTGACGCTACGCTGACGCGTGCAGAAAGCTACGTTAAGTATGATTCACGGCAACACCTGACGGCGAGAGAGATGAAGCGTCTATCCACTTGTTATCCAGCCACATACCTGTAGTCAAGAGGCTTGGGGGACTGCAAGACATTGCCACGGAGGTGAATGCAGCTAACCACTGTAGTTAGTGTCCTGACAGCGCAGGCACGTTCATTTGCTCGTATACATGTGATGGAGACCGTGTCTGACACTGCTGTGGCGTACACCTTGGCCTAGGCTTTGCTGGGTATCGCCACTTGCATTCCAGCCAGCTGCCTTCGCGGGCGCCTCCGTGGCCATGGCCGTGATCGTCTAGTGGTTAGGACATTGCGTTGTGGCCGCAATAACCCAGGTTCGAATTCTGGTCACGGCAATTTTGAAAGTTTTGCCTTGCTGCCGTTGCAATGACGAGTACTCGAAATGACAGTACTCTCTTGATTTTTTCACTCGTGTTCCGCAGGCCGCAGTTTGCACTACCACTTCATCCCCAACACGTAATGTCGCCTCCCAGAGCGCAGACGTCCGCTGCTCTCTGTAGTCGAAAAGGGCAGTTGTTTGAAGTGCGATGGATGAGCAGCCAGTCCCAGCAGAACAGGAAGCTGTGGCGTGCACTGTTTGTACAAATGCTAGGAACACTGGCGCACCAAGCAGCGCATGTAGCGTGGCCGAGCGCTTTAAGGCGCTGGTTTAAGGCACCAGTCTCTCTGTTGGCGCGGTTTCGAGTCCTGTAGCTGTCGGGGGTTTCGCTGTGATCGCGTTAACCTGCCGCTTTTTCTTCAAGTGTAACCTCCTTGAGCTCACATATGTTTGACACATGGAGCATTCTAGCTCCGCCTGACAGTTACAGCTACGATAATTTAGTGGTTACGGAAAGCCCAGGTTCGAAACCTGGTCACGGCACGAAAACGTCTCTTGACGCTGTCTCCTTAACTGCGACAGCTACAGACAAGTGGCGTCGCTACCATGCGGCGGGCACGGCTTTTTCTTGCTGTGGATGGCCTAAAGGGACGCTTCCAGTGGGAGAGCAGTGGAAATACATGCCAAGATACTTCCATTTCGAAGTGATCTTTGTAGTACAAAGGAAACGTTTTGCCGCTGCTGCTGCAACGGTAACGTGGCCGAGCGGTCTAAGGCGCTGGTTTTAGGCACCAGTCTCTTCGGAGGCGTGGGTTCGAATCCCACCGTTGCCACTTTTTACGTCTCATTTTTGTGCCGTTGCGGTGTGTTCTCGTGGGGTAGGACGCAGCTCTTGTGACGCGCGTGTTGTGTAGGTAGCGTGGCCGAGCGGTCTAAGGCGCTGGTGTCAGGCACCATTCTCTTCGGAGGCGTGGGTTCCAATCCCACAGCTGCCAAGCGTGTAATGTCTCCTGTGTCGAAGGCAGATGCACTCATTGCCCGCAAAGGAAGCAGCACAACAAGGCGTGAGCGTCTGCTTGGTGAATGGTCGTAGAACAGTGCGTGGTGCAACGACAGCATTTGTAGGCACCTTTTGCTCTCATCATTGCTGGCGTTCGTCTCCACGAAATGCGTCCGGAGCACGCCGTTCTATAACGCGAGAGAGTGGATTTTTTACAGTTGTCGTCAGTTAACCGTGCGTGGCTGCTGCGTTCGCTGGAAAGAGCACTGCCGTCGTTATCCGGTGTGGTCTAGTGGCTAGGATACCTGGCTCTCACCCAGGAGGCCCGGGTTCGATTCCCGGTACCGGAATTGCGCGTTTTTGTTGCTCCTCTTATGCGACTTGTCTCGACTTTGCTCGACTGACGCTACGCTGACGCGTGCAGAAAGCTACGTTAAGTATGATTCACGGCAACACCTGACGGCGAGAGAGATGAAGCGTCTATCCACTTGTTATCCAGCCACATACCTGTAGTCAAGAGGCTTGGGGGACTGCAAGACATTGCCACGGAGGTGAATGCAGCTAACCACTGTAGTTAGTGTCCTGACAGCGCAGGCACGTTCATTTGCTCGTATACATGTGATGGAGACCGTGTCTGACACTGCTGTGGCGTACACCTTGGCCTAGGCTTTGCTGGGTATCGCCACTTGCATTCCAGCCAGCTGCCTTCGCGGGCGCCTCCGTGGCCATGGCCGTGATCGTCTAGTGGTTAGGACATTGCGTTGTGGCCGCAATAACCCAGGTTCGAATTCTGGTCACGGCAATTTTGAAAGTTTTGCCTTGCTGCCGTTGCAATGACGAGTACTCGAAATGACAGTACTCTCTTGATTTTTTCACTCGTGTTCCGCAGGCCGCAGTTTGCACTACCACTTCATCCCCAACACGTAATGTCGCCTCCCAGAGCGCAGACGTCCGCTGCTCTCTGTAGTCGAAAAGGGCAGTTGTTTGAAGTGCGATGGATGAGCAGCCAGTCCCAGCAGAACAGGAAGCTGTGGCGTGCACTGTTTGTACAAATGCTAGGAACACTGGCGCACCAAGCAGCGCATGTAGCGTGGCCGAGCGCTTTAAGGCGCTGGTTTAAGGCACCAGTCTCTCTGTTGGCGCGGTTTCGAGTCCTGTAGCTGTCGGGGGTTTCGCTGTGATCGCGTTAACCTGCCGCTTTTTCTTCAAGTGTAACCTCCTTGAGCTCACATATGTTTGACACATGGAGCATTCTAGCTCCGCCTGACAGTTACAGCTACGATAATTTAGTGGTTACGGAAAGCCCAGGTTCGAAACCTGGTCACGGCACGAAAACGTCTCTTGACGCTGTCTCCTTAACTGCGACAGCTACAGACAAGTGGCGTCGCTACCATGCGGCGGGCACGGCTTTTTCTTGCTGTGGATGGCCTAAAGGGACGCTTCCAGTGGGAGAGCAGTGGAAATACATGCCAAGATACTTCCATTTCGAAGTGATCTTTGTAGTACAAAGGAAACGTTTTGCCGCTGCTGCTGCAACGGTAACGTGGCCGAGCGGTCTAAGGCGCTGGTTTTAGGCACCAGTCTCTTCGGAGGCGTGGGTTCGAATCCCACCGTTGCCACTTTTTACGTCTCATTTTTGTGCCGTTGCGGTGTGTTCTCGTGGGGTAGGACGCAGCTCTTGTGACGCGCGTGTTGTGTAGGTAGCGTGGCCGAGCGGTCTAAGGCGCTGGTGTCAGGCACCATTCTCTTCGGAGGCGTGGGTTCCAATCCCACAGCTGCCAAGCGTGTAATGTCTCCTGTGTCGAAGGCAGATGCACTCATTGCCCGCAAAGGAAGCAGCACAACAAGGCGTGAGCGTCTGCTTGGTGAATGGTCGTAGAACAGTGCGTGGTGCAACGACAGCATTTGTAGGCACCTTTTGCTCTCATCATTGCTGGCGTTCGTCTCCACGAAATGCGTCCGGAGCACGCCGTTCTATAACGCGAGAGAGTGGATTTTTTACAGTTGTCGTCAGTTAACCGTGCGTGGCTGCTGCGTTCGCTGGAAAGAGCACTGCCGTCGTTATCCGGTGTGGTCTAGTGGCTAGGATACCTGGCTCTCACCCAGGAGGCCCGGGTTCGATTCCCGGTACCGGAATTGCGCGTTTTTGTTGCTCCTCTTATGCGACTTGTCTCGACTTTGCTCGACTGACGCTACGCTGACGCGTGCAGAAAGCTACGTTAAGTATGATTCACGGCAACACCTGACGGCGAGAGAGATGAAGCGTCTATCCACTTGTTATCCAGCCACATACCTGTAGTCAAGAGGCTTGGGGGACTGCAAGACATTGCCACGGAGGTGAATGCAGCTAACCACTGTAGTTAGTGTCCTGACAGCGCAGGCACGTTCATTTGCTCGTATACATGTGATGGAGACCGTGTCTGACACTGCTGTGGCGTACACCTTGGCCTAGGCTTTGCTGGGTATCGCCACTTGCATTCCAGCCAGCTGCCTTCGCGGGCGCCTCCGTGGCCATGGCCGTGATCGTCTAGTGGTTAGGACATTGCGTTGTGGCCGCAATAACCCAGGTTCGAATTCTGGTCACGGCAATTTTGAAAGTTTTGCCTTGCTGCCGTTGCAATGACGAGTACTCGAAATGACAGTACTCTCTTGATTTTTTCACTCGTGTTCCGCAGGCCGCAGTTTGCACTACCACTTCATCCCCAACACGTAATGTCGCCTCCCAGAGCGCAGACGTCCGCTGCTCTCTGTAGTCGAAAAGGGCAGTTGTTTGAAGTGCGATGGATGAGCAGCCAGTCCCAGCAGAACAGGAAGCTGTGGCGTGCACTGTTTGTACAAATGCTAGGAACACTGGCGCACCAAGCAGCGCATGTAGCGTGGCCGAGCGCTTTAAGGCGCTGGTTTAAGGCACCAGTCTCTCTGTTGGCGCGGTTTCGAGTCCTGTAGCTGTCGGGGGTTTCGCTGTGATCGCGTTAACCTGCCGCTTTTTCTTCAAGTGTAACCTCCTTGAGCTCACATATGTTTGACACATGGAGCATTCTAGCTCCGCCTGACAGTTACAGCTACGATAATTTAGTGGTTACGGAAAGCCCAGGTTCGAAACCTGGTCACGGCACGAAAACGTCTCTTGACGCTGTCTCCTTAACTGCGACAGCTACAGACAAGTGGCGTCGCTACCATGCGGCGGGCACGGCTTTTTCTTGCTGTGGATGGCCTAAAGGGACGCTTCCAGTGGGAGAGCAGTGGAAATACATGCCAAGATACTTCCATTTCGAAGTGATCTTTGTAGTACAAAGGAAACGTTTTGCCGCTGCTGCTGCAACGGTAACGTGGCCGAGCGGTCTAAGGCGCTGGTTTTAGGCACCAGTCTCTTCGGAGGCGTGGGTTCGAATCCCACCGTTGCCACTTTTTACGTCTCATTTTTGTGCCGTTGCGGTGTGTTCTCGTGGGGTAGGACGCAGCTCTTGTGACGCGCGTGTTGTGTAGGTAGCGTGGCCGAGCGGTCTAAGGCGCTGGTGTCAGGCACCATTCTCTTCGGAGGCGTGGGTTCCAATCCCACAGCTGCCAAGCGTGTAATGTCTCCTGTGTCGAAGGCAGATGCACTCATTGCCCGCAAAGGAAGCAGCACAACAAGGCGTGAGCGTCTGCTTGGTGAATGGTCGTAGAACAGTGCGTGGTGCAACGACAGCATTTGTAGGCACCTTTTGCTCTCATCATTGCTGGCGTTCGTCTCCACGAAATGCGTCCGGAGCACGCCGTTCTATAACGCGAGAGAGTGGATTTTTTACAGTTGTCGTCAGTTAACCGTGCGTGGCTGCTGCGTTCGCTGGAAAGAGCACTGCCGTCGTTATCCGGTGTGGTCTAGTGGCTAGGATACCTGGCTCTCACCCAGGAGGCCCGGGTTCGATTCCCGGTACCGGAATTGCGCGTTTTTGTTGCTCCTCTTATGCGACTTGTCTCGACTTTGCTCGACTGACGCTACGCTGACGCGTGCAGAAAGCTACGTTAAGTATGATTCACGGCAACACCTGACGGCGAGAGAGATGAAGCGTCTATCCACTTGTTATCCAGCCACATACCTGTAGTCAAGAGGCTTGGGGGACTGCAAGACATTGCCACGGAGGTGAATGCAGCTAACCACTGTAGTTAGTGTCCTGACAGCGCAGGCACGTTCATTTGCTCGTATACATGTGATGGAGACCGTGTCTGACACTGCTGTGGCGTACACCTTGGCCTAGGCTTTGCTGGGTATCGCCACTTGCATTCCAGCCAGCTGCCTTCGCGGGCGCCTCCGTGGCCATGGCCGTGATCGTCTAGTGGTTAGGACATTGCGTTGTGGCCGCAATAACCCAGGTTCGAATTCTGGTCACGGCAATTTTGAAAGTTTTGCCTTGCTGCCGTTGCAATGACGAGTACTCGAAATGACAGTACTCTCTTGATTTTTTCACTCGTGTTCCGCAGGCCGCAGTTTGCACTACCACTTCATCCCCAACACGTAATGTCGCCTCCCAGAGCGCAGACGTCCGCTGCTCTCTGTAGTCGAAAAGGGCAGTTGTTTGAAGTGCGATGGATGAGCAGCCAGTCCCAGCAGAACAGGAAGCTGTGGCGTGCACTGTTTGTACAAATGCTAGGAACACTGGCGCACCAAGCAGCGCATGTAGCGTGGCCGAGCGCTTTAAGGCGCTGGTTTAAGGCACCAGTCTCTCTGTTGGCGCGGTTTCGAGTCCTGTAGCTGTCGGGGGTTTCGCTGTGATCGCGTTAACCTGCCGCTTTTTCTTCAAGTGTAACCTCCTTGAGCTCACATATGTTTGACACATGGAGCATTCTAGCTCCGCCTGACAGTTACAGCTACGATAATTTAGTGGTTACGGAAAGCCCAGGTTCGAAACCTGGTCACGGCACGAAAACGTCTCTTGACGCTGTCTCCTTAACTGCGACAGCTACAGACAAGTGGCGTCGCTACCATGCGGCGGGCACGGCTTTTTCTTGCTGTGGATGGCCTAAAGGGACGCTTCCAGTGGGAGAGCAGTGGAAATACATGCCAAGATACTTCCATTTCGAAGTGATCTTTGTAGTACAAAGGAAACGTTTTGCCGCTGCTGCTGCAACGGTAACGTGGCCGAGCGGTCTAAGGCGCTGGTTTTAGGCACCAGTCTCTTCGGAGGCGTGGGTTCGAATCCCACCGTTGCCACTTTTTACGTCTCATTTTTGTGCCGTTGCGGTGTGTTCTCGTGGGGTAGGACGCAGCTCTTGTGACGCGCGTGTTGTGTAGGTAGCGTGGCCGAGCGGTCTAAGGCGCTGGTGTCAGGCACCATTCTCTTCGGAGGCGTGGGTTCCAATCCCACAGCTGCCAAGCGTGTAATGTCTCCTGTGTCGAAGGCAGATGCACTCATTGCCCGCAAAGGAAGCAGCACAACAAGGCGTGAGCGTCTGCTTGGTGAATGGTCGTAGAACAGTGCGTGGTGCAACGACAGCATTTGTAGGCACCTTTTGCTCTCATCATTGCTGGCGTTCGTCTCCACGAAATGCGTCCGGAGCACGCCGTTCTATAACGCGAGAGAGTGGATTTTTTACAGTTGTCGTCAGTTAACCGTGCGTGGCTGCTGCGTTCGCTGGAAAGAGCACTGCCGTCGTTATCCGGTGTGGTCTAGTGGCTAGGATACCTGGCTCTCACCCAGGAGGCCCGGGTTCGATTCCCGGTACCGGAATTGCGCGTTTTTGTTGCTCCTCTTATGCGACTTGTCTCGACTTTGCTCGACTGACGCTACGCTGACGCGTGCAGAAAGCTACGTTAAGTATGATTCACGGCAACACCTGACGGCGAGAGAGATGAAGCGTCTATCCACTTGTTATCCAGCCACATACCTGTAGTCAAGAGGCTTGGGGGACTGCAAGACATTGCCACGGAGGTGAATGCAGCTAACCACTGTAGTTAGTGTCCTGACAGCGCAGGCACGTTCATTTGCTCGTATACATGTGATGGAGACCGTGTCTGACACTGCTGTGGCGTACACCTTGGCCTAGGCTTTGCTGGGTATCGCCACTTGCATTCCAGCCAGCTGCCTTCGCGGGCGCCTCCGTGGCCATGGCCGTGATCGTCTAGTGGTTAGGACATTGCGTTGTGGCCGCAATAACCCAGGTTCGAATTCTGGTCACGGCAATTTTGAAAGTTTTGCCTTGCTGCCGTTGCAATGACGAGTACTCGAAATGACAGTACTCTCTTGATTTTTTCACTCGTGTTCCGCAGGCCGCAGTTTGCACTACCACTTCATCCCCAACACGTAATGTCGCCTCCCAGAGCGCAGACGTCCGCTGCTCTCTGTAGTCGAAAAGGGCAGTTGTTTGAAGTGCGATGGATGAGCAGCCAGTCCCAGCAGAACAGGAAGCTGTGGCGTGCACTGTTTGTACAAATGCTAGGAACACTGGCGCACCAAGCAGCGCATGTAGCGTGGCCGAGCGCTTTAAGGCGCTGGTTTAAGGCACCAGTCTCTCTGTTGGCGCGGTTTCGAGTCCTGTAGCTGTCGGGGGTTTCGCTGTGATCGCGTTAACCTGCCGCTTTTTCTTCAAGTGTAACCTCCTTGAGCTCACATATGTTTGACACATGGAGCATTCTAGCTCCGCCTGACAGTTACAGCTACGATAATTTAGTGGTTACGGAAAGCCCAGGTTCGAAACCTGGTCACGGCACGAAAACGTCTCTTGACGCTGTCTCCTTAACTGCGACAGCTACAGACAAGTGGCGTCGCTACCATGCGGCGGGCACGGCTTTTTCTTGCTGTGGATGGCCTAAAGGGACGCTTCCAGTGGGAGAGCAGTGGAAATACATGCCAAGATACTTCCATTTCGAAGTGATCTTTGTAGTACAAAGGAAACGTTTTGCCGCTGCTGCTGCAACGGTAACGTGGCCGAGCGGTCTAAGGCGCTGGTTTTAGGCACCAGTCTCTTCGGAGGCGTGGGTTCGAATCCCACCGTTGCCACTTTTTACGTCTCATTTTTGTGCCGTTGCGGTGTGTTCTCGTGGGGTAGGACGCAGCTCTTGTGACGCGCGTGTTGTGTAGGTAGCGTGGCCGAGCGGTCTAAGGCGCTGGTGTCAGGCACCATTCTCTTCGGAGGCGTGGGTTCCAATCCCACAGCTGCCAAGCGTGTAATGTCTCCTGTGTCGAAGGCAGATGCACTCATTGCCCGCAAAGGAAGCAGCACAACAAGGCGTGAGCGTCTGCTTGGTGAATGGTCGTAGAACAGTGCGTGGTGCAACGACAGCATTTGTAGGCACCTTTTGCTCTCATCATTGCTGGCGTTCGTCTCCACGAAATGCGTCCGGAGCACGCCGTTCTATAACGCGAGAGAGTGGATTTTTTACAGTTGTCGTCAGTTAACCGTGCGTGGCTGCTGCGTTCGCTGGAAAGAGCACTGCCGTCGTTATCCGGTGTGGTCTAGTGGCTAGGATACCTGGCTCTCACCCAGGAGGCCCGGGTTCGATTCCCGGTACCGGAATTGCGCGTTTTTGTTGCTCCTCTTATGCGACTTGTCTCGACTTTGCTCGACTGACGCTACGCTGACGCGTGCAGAAAGCTACGTTAAGTATGATTCACGGCAACACCTGACGGCGAGAGAGATGAAGCGTCTATCCACTTGTTATCCAGCCACATACCTGTAGTCAAGAGGCTCGGGGGACTGCAAGACATTGCCACGGAGGTGAATGCAGCTAACCACTGTAGTTAGTGTCCTGACAGCGCAGGCACGTTCATTTGCTCGTATACATGTGATGGAGACCGTGTCTGACACTGCTGTGGCGTACACCTTGGCCTAGGCTTTGCTGGGTATCGCCACTTGCATTCCAGCCAGCTGCCTTCGCGGGCGCCTCCGTGGCCATGGCCGTGATCGTCTAGTGGTTAGGACATTGCGTTGTGGCCGCAATAACCCAGGTTCGAATTCTGGTCACGGCAATTTTGAAAGTTTTGCCTTGCTGCCGTTGCAATGACGAGTACTCGAAATGACAGTACTCTCTTGATTTTTTCACTCGTGTTCCGCAGGCCGCAGTTTGCACTACCACTTCATCCCCAACACGTAATGTCGCCTCCCAGAGCGCAGACGTCCGCTGCTCTCTGTAGTCGAAAAGGGCAGTTGTTTGAAGTGCGATGGATGAGCAGCCAGTCCCAGCAGAACAGGAAGCTGTGGCGTGCACTGTTTGTACAAATGCTAGGAACACTGGCGCACCAAGCAGCGCATGTAGCGTGGCCGAGCGCTTTAAGGCGCTGGTTTAAGGCACCAGTCTCTCTGTTGGCGCGGTTTCGAGTCCTGTAGCTGTCGGGGGTTTCGCTGTGATCGCGTTAACCTGCCGCTTTTTCTTCAAGTGTAACCTCCTTGAGCTCACATATGTTTGACACATGGAGCATTCTAGCTCCGCCTGACAGTTACAGCTACGATAATTTAGTGGTTACGGAAAGCCCAGGTTCGAAACCTGGTCACGGCACGAAAACGTCTCTTGACGCTGTCTCCTTAACTGCGACAGCTACAGACAAGTGGCGTCGCTACCATGCGGCGGGCACGGCTTTTTCTTGCTGTGGATGGCCTAAAGGGACGCTTCCAGTGGGAGAGCAGTGGAAATACATGCCAAGATACTTCCATTTCGAAGTGATCTTTGTAGTACAAAGGAAACGTTTTGCCGCTGCTGCTGCAACGGTAACGTGGCCGAGCGGTCTAAGGCGCTGGTTTTAGGCACCAGTCTCTTCGGAGGCGTGGGTTCGAATCCCACCGTTGCCACTTTTTACGTCTCATTTTTGTGCCGTTGCGGTGTGTTCTCGTGGGGTAGGACGCAGCTCTTGTGACGCGCGTGTTGTGTAGGTAGCGTGGCCGAGCGGTCTAAGGCGCTGGTGTCAGGCACCATTCTCTTCGGAGGCGTGGGTTCCAATCCCACAGCTGCCAAGCGTGTAATGTCTCCTGTGTCGAAGGCAGATGCACTCATTGCCCGCAAAGGAAGCAGCACAACAAGGCGTGAGCGTCTGCTTGGTGAATGGTCGTAGAACAGTGCGTGGTGCAACGACAGCATTTGTAGGCACCTTTTGCTCTCATCATTGCTGGCGTTCGTCTCCACGAAATGCGTCCGGAGCACGCCGTTCTATAACGCGAGAGAGTGGATTTTTTACAGTTGTCGTCAGTTAACCGTGCGTGGCTGCTGCGTTCGCTGGAAAGAGCACTGCCGTCGTTATCCGGTGTGGTCTAGTGGCTAGGATACCTGGCTCTCACCCAGGAGGCCCGGGTTCGATTCCCGGTACCGGAATTGCGCGTTTTTGTTGCTCCTCTTATGCGACTTGTCTCGACTTTGCTCGACTGACGCTACGCTGACGCGTGCAGAAAGCTACGTTAAGTATGATTCACGGCAACACCTGACGGCGAGAGAGATGAAGCGTCTATCCACTTGTTATCCAGCCACATACCTGTAGTCAAGAGGCTTGGGGGACTGCAAGACATTGCCACGGAGGTGAATGCAGCTAACCACTGTAGTTAGTGTCCTGACAGCGCAGGCACGTTCATTTGCTCGTATACATGTGATGGAGACCGTGTCTGACACTGCTGTGGCGTACACCTTGGCCTAGGCTTTGCTGGGTATCGCCACTTGCATTCCAGCCAGCTGCCTTCGCGGGCGCCTCCGTGGCCATGGCCGTGATCGTCTAGTGGTTAGGACATTGCGTTGTGGCCGCAATAACCCAGGTTCGAATTCTGGTCACGGCAATTTTGAAAGTTTTGCCTTGCTGCCGTTGCAATGACGAGTACTCGAAATGACAGTACTCTCTTGATTTTTTCACTCGTGTTCCGCAGGCCGCAGTTTGCACTACCACTTCATCCCCAACACGTAATGTCGCCTCCCAGAGCGCAGACGTCCGCTGCTCTCTGTAGTCGAAAAGGGCAGTTGTTTGAAGTGCGATGGATGAGCAGCCAGTCCCAGCAGAACAGGAAGCTGTGGCGTGCACTGTTTGTACAAATGCTAGGAACACTGGCGCACCAAGCAGCGCATGTAGCGTGGCCGAGCGCTTTAAGGCGCTGGTTTAAGGCACCAGTCTCTCTGTTGGCGCGGTTTCGAGTCCTGTAGCTGTCGGGGGTTTCGCTGTGATCGCGTTAACCTGCCGCTTTTTCTTCAAGTGTAACCTCCTTGAGCTCACATATGTTTGACACATGGAGCATTCTAGCTCCGCCTGACAGTTACAGCTACGATAATTTAGTGGTTACGGAAAGCCCAGGTTCGAAACCTGGTCACGGCACGAAAACGTCTCTTGACGCTGTCTCCTTAACTGCGACAGCTACAGACAAGTGGCGTCGCTACCATGCGGCGGGCACGGCTTTTTCTTGCTGTGGATGGCCTAAAGGGACGCTTCCAGTGGGAGAGCAGTGGAAATACATGCCAAGATACTTCCATTTCGAAGTGATCTTTGTAGTACAAAGGAAACGTTTTGCCGCTGCTGCTGCAACGGTAACGTGGCCGAGCGGTCTAAGGCGCTGGTTTTAGGCACCAGTCTCTTCGGAGGCGTGGGTTCGAATCCCACCGTTGCCACTTTTTACGTCTCATTTTTGTGCCGTTGCGGTGTGTTCTCGTGGGGTAGGACGCAGCTCTTGTGACGCGCGTGTTGTGTAGGTAGCGTGGCCGAGCGGTCTAAGGCGCTGGTGTCAGGCACCATTCTCTTCGGAGGCGTGGGTTCCAATCCCACAGCTGCCAAGCGTGTAATGTCTCCTGTGTCGAAGGCAGATGCACTCATTGCCCGCAAAGGAAGCAGCACAACAAGGCGTGAGCGTCTGCTTGGTGAATGGTCGTAGAACAGTGCGTGGTGCAACGACAGCATTTGTAGGCACCTTTTGCTCTCATCATTGCTGGCGTTCGTCTCCACGAAATGCGTCCGGAGCACGCCGTTCTATAACGCGAGAGAGTGGATTTTTTACAGTTGTCGTCAGTTAACCGTGCGTGGCTGCTGCGTTCGCTGGAAAGAGCACTGCCGTCGTTATCCGGTGTGGTCTAGTGGCTAGGATACCTGGCTCTCACCCAGGAGGCCCGGGTTCGATTCCCGGTACCGGAATTGCGCGTTTTTGTTGCTCCTCTTATGCGACTTGTCTCGACTTTGCTCGACTGACGCTACGCTGACGCGTGCAGAAAGCTACGTTAAGTATGATTCACGGCAACACCTGACGGCGAGAGAGATGAAGCGTCTATCCACTTGTTATCCAGCCACATACCTGTAGTCAAGAGGCTTGGGGGACTGCAAGACATTGCCACGGAGGTGAATGCAGCTAACCACTGTAGTTAGTGTCCTGACAGCGCAGGCACGTTCATTTGCTCGTATACATGTGATGGAGACCGTGTCTGACACTGCTGTGGCGTACACCTTGGCCTAGGCTTTGCTGGGTATCGCCACTTGCATTCCAGCCAGCTGCCTTCGCGGGCGCCTCCGTGGCCATGGCCGTGATCGTCTAGTGGTTAGGACATTGCGTTGTGGCCGCAATAACCCAGGTTCGAATTCTGGTCACGGCAATTTTGAAAGTTTTGCCTTGCTGCCGTTGCAATGACGAGTACTCGAAATGACAGTACTCTCTTGATTTTTTCACTCGTGTTCCGCAGGCCGCAGTTTGCACTACCACTTCATCCCCAACACGTAATGTCGCCTCCCAGAGCGCAGACGTCCGCTGCTCTCTGTAGTCGAAAAGGGCAGTTGTTTGAAGTGCGATGGATGAGCAGCCAGTCCCAGCAGAACAGGAAGCTGTGGCGTGCACTGTTTGTACAAATGCTAGGAACACTGGCGCACCAAGCAGCGCATGTAGCGTGGCCGAGCGCTTTAAGGCGCTGGTTTAAGGCACCAGTCTCTCTGTTGGCGCGGTTTCGAGTCCTGTAGCTGTCGGGGGTTTCGCTGTGATCGCGTTAACCTGCCGCTTTTTCTTCAAGTGTAACCTCCTTGAGCTCACATATGTTTGACACATGGAGCATTCTAGCTCCGCCTGACAGTTACAGCTACGATAATTTAGTGGTTACGGAAAGCCCAGGTTCGAAACCTGGTCACGGCACGAAAACGTCTCTTGACGCTGTCTCCTTAACTGCGACAGCTACAGACAAGTGGCGTCGCTACCATGCGGCGGGCACGGCTTTTTCTTGCTGTGGATGGCCTAAAGGGACGCTTCCAGTGGGAGAGCAGTGGAAATACATGCCAAGATACTTCCATTTCGAAGTGATCTTTGTAGTACAAAGGAAACGTTTTGCCGCTGCTGCTGCAACGGTAACGTGGCCGAGCGGTCTAAGGCGCTGGTTTTAGGCACCAGTCTCTTCGGAGGCGTGGGTTCGAATCCCACCGTTGCCACTTTTTACGTCTCATTTTTGTGCCGTTGCGGTGTGTTCTCGTGGGGTAGGACGCAGCTCTTGTGACGCGCGTGTTGTGTAGGTAGCGTGGCCGAGCGGTCTAAGGCGCTGGTGTCAGGCACCATTCTCTTCGGAGGCGTGGGTTCCAATCCCACAGCTGCCAAGCGTGTAATGTCTCCTGTGTCGAAGGCAGATGCACTCATTGCCCGCAAAGGAAGCAGCACAACAAGGCGTGAGCGTCTGCTTGGTGAATGGTCGTAGAACAGTGCGTGGTGCAACGACAGCATTTGTAGGCACCTTTTGCTCTCATCATTGCTGGCGTTCGTCTCCACGAAATGCGTCCGGAGCACGCCGTTCTATAACGCGAGAGAGTGGATTTTTTACAGTTGTCGTCAGTTAACCGTGCGTGGCTGCTGCGTTCGCTGGAAAGAGCACTGCCGTCGTTATCCGGTGTGGTCTAGTGGCTAGGATACCTGGCTCTCACCCAGGAGGCCCGGGTTCGATTCCCGGTACCGGAATTGCGCGTTTTTGTTGCTCCTCTTATGCGACTTGTCTCGACTTTGCTCGACTGACGCTACGCTGACGCGTGCAGAAAGCTACGTTAAGTATGATTCACGGCAACACCTGACGGCGAGAGAGATGAAGCGTCTATCCACTTGTTATCCAGCCACATACCTGTAGTCAAGAGGCTTGGGGGACTGCAAGACATTGCCACGGAGGTGAATGCAGCTAACCACTGTAGTTAGTGTCCTGACAGCGCAGGCACGTTCATTTGCTCGTATACATGTGATGGAGACCGTGTCTGACACTGCTGTGGCGTACACCTTGGCCTAGGCTTTGCTGGGTATCGCCACTTGCATTCCAGCCAGCTGCCTTCGCGGGCGCCTCCGTGGCCATGGCCGTGATCGTCTAGTGGTTAGGACATTGCGTTGTGGCCGCAATAACCCAGGTTCGAATTCTGGTCACGGCAATTTTGAAAGTTTTGCCTTGCTGCCGTTGCAATGACGAGTACTCGAAATGACAGTACTCTCTTGATTTTTTCACTCGTGTTCCGCAGGCCGCAGTTTGCACTACCACTTCATCCCCAACACGTAATGTCGCCTCCCAGAGCGCAGACGTCCGCTGCTCTCTGTAGTCGAAAAGGGCAGTTGTTTGAAGTGCGATGGATGAGCAGCCAGTCCCAGCAGAACAGGAAGCTGTGGCGTGCACTGTTTGTACAAATGCTAGGAACACTGGCGCACCAAGCAGCGCATGTAGCGTGGCCGAGCGCTTTAAGGCGCTGGTTTAAGGCACCAGTCTCTCTGTTGGCGCGGTTTCGAGTCCTGTAGCTGTCGGGGGTTTCGCTGTGATCGCGTTAACCTGCCGCTTTTTCTTCAAGTGTAACCTCCTTGAGCTCACATATGTTTGACACATGGAGCATTCTAGCTCCGCCTGACAGTTACAGCTACGATAATTTAGTGGTTACGGAAAGCCCAGGTTCGAAACCTGGTCACGGCACGAAAACGTCTCTTGACGCTGTCTCCTTAACTGCGACAGCTACAGACAAGTGGCGTCGCTACCATGCGGCGGGCACGGCTTTTTCTTGCTGTGGATGGCCTAAAGGGACGCTTCCAGTGGGAGAGCAGTGGAAATACATGCCAAGATACTTCCATTTCGAAGTGATCTTTGTAGTACAAAGGAAACGTTTTGCCGCTGCTGCTGCAACGGTAACGTGGCCGAGCGGTCTAAGGCGCTGGTTTTAGGCACCAGTCTCTTCGGAGGCGTGGGTTCGAATCCCACCGTTGCCACTTTTTACGTCTCATTTTTGTGCCGTTGCGGTGTGTTCTCGTGGGGTAGGACGCAGCTCTTGTGACGCGCGTGTTGTGTAGGTAGCGTGGCCGAGCGGTCTAAGGCGCTGGTGTCAGGCACCATTCTCTTCGGAGGCGTGGGTTCCAATCCCACAGCTGCCAAGCGTGTAATGTCTCCTGTGTCGAAGGCAGATGCACTCATTGCCCGCAAAGGAAGCAGCACAACAAGGCGTGAGCGTCTGCTTGGTGAATGGTCGTAGAACAGTGCGTGGTGCAACGACAGCATTTGTAGGCACCTTTTGCTCTCATCATTGCTGGCGTTCGTCTCCACGAAATGCGTCCGGAACACGCCGTTCTATAACGCGAGAGAGTGGATTTTTTACAGTTGTCGTCAGTTAACCGTGCGTGGCTGCTGCGTTCGCTGGAAAGAGCACTGCCGTCGTTATCCGGTGTGGTCTAGTGGCTAGGATACCTGGCTCTCACCCAGGAGGCCCGGGTTCGATTCCCGGTACCGGAATTGCGCGTTTTTGTTGCTCCTCTTATGCGACTTGTCTCGACTTTGCTCGACTGACGCTACGCTGACGCGTGCAGAAAGCTACGTTAAGTATGATTCACGGCAACACCTGACGGCGAGAGAGATGAAGCGTCTATCCACTTGTTATCCAGCCACATACCTGTAGTCAAGAGGCTTGGGGGACTGCAAGACATTGCCACGGAGGTGAATGCAGCTAACCACTGTAGTTAGTGTCCTGACAGCGCAGGCACGTTCATTTGCTCGTATACATGTGATGGAGACCGTGTCTGACACTGCTGTGGCGTACACCTTGGCCTAGGCTTTGCTGGGTATCGCCACTTGCATTCCAGCCAGCTGCCTTCGCGGGCGCCTCCGTGGCCATGGCCGTGATCGTCTAGTGGTTAGGACATTGCGTTGTGGCCGCAATAACCCAGGTTCGAATTCTGGTCACGGCAATTTTGAAAGTTTTGCCTTGCTGCCGTTGCAATGACGAGTACTCGAAATGACAGTACTCTCTTGATTTTTTCACTCGTGTTCCGCAGGCCGCAGTTTGCACTACCACTTCATCCCCAACACGTAATGTCGCCTCCCAGAGCGCAGACGTCCGCTGCTCTCTGTAGTCGAAAAGGGCAGTTGTTTGAAGTGCGATGGATGAGCAGCCAGTCCCAGCAGAACAGGAAGCTGTGGCGTGCACTGTTTGTACAAATGCTAGGAACACTGGCGCACCAAGCAGCGCATGTAGCGTGGCCGAGCGCTTTAAGGCGCTGGTTTAAGGCACCAGTCTCTCTGTTGGCGCGGTTTCGAGTCCTGTAGCTGTCGGGGGTTTCGCTGTGATCGCGTTAACCTGCCGCTTTTTCTTCAAGTGTAACCTCCTTGAGCTCACATATGTTTGACACATGGAGCATTCTAGCTCCGCCTGACAGTTACAGCTACGATAATTTAGTGGTTACGGAAAGCCCAGGTTCGAAACCTGGTCACGGCACGAAAACGTCTCTTGACGCTGTCTCCTTAACTGCGACAGCTACAGACAAGTGGCGTCGCTACCATGCGGCGGGCACGGCTTTTTCTTGCTGTGGATGGCCTAAAGGGACGCTTCCAGTGGGAGAGCAGTGGAAATACATGCCAAGATACTTCCATTTCGAAGTGATCTTTGTAGTACAAAGGAAACGTTTTGCCGCTGCTGCTGCAACGGTAACGTGGCCGAGCGGTCTAAGGCGCTGGTTTTAGGCACCAGTCTCTTCGGAGGCGTGGGTTCGAATCCCACCGTTGCCACTTTTTACGTCTCATTTTTGTGCCGTTGCGGTGTGTTCTCGTGGGGTAGGACGCAGCTCTTGTGACGCGCGTGTTGTGTAGGTAGCGTGGCCGAGCGGTCTAAGGCGCTGGTGTCAGGCACCATTCTCTTCGGAGGCGTGGGTTCCAATCCCACAGCTGCCAAGCGTGTAATGTCTCCTGTGTCGAAGGCAGATGCACTCATTGCCCGCAAAGGAAGCAGCACAACAAGGCGTGAGCGTCTGCTTGGTGAATGGTCGTAGAACAGTGCGTGGTGCAACGACAGCATTTGTAGGCACCTTTTGCTCTCATCATTGCTGGCGTTCGTCTCCACGAAATGCGTCCGGAGCACGCCGTTCTATAACGCGAGAGAGTGGATTTTTTACAGTTGTCGTCAGTTAACCGTGCGTGGCTGCTGCGTTCGCTGGAAAGAGCACTGCCGTCGTTATCCGGTGTGGTCTAGTGGCTAGGATACCTGGCTCTCACCCAGGAGGCCCGGGTTCGATTCCCGGTACCGGAATTGCGCGTTTTTGTTGCTCCTCTTATGCGACTTGTCTCGACTTTGCTCGACTGACGCTACGCTGACGCGTGCAGAAAGCTACGTTAAGTATGATTCACGGCAACACCTGACGGCGAGAGAGATGAAGCGTCTATCCACTTGTTATCCAGCCACATACCTGTAGTCAAGAGGCTTGGGGGACTGCAAGACATTGCCACGGAGGTGAATGCAGCTAACCACTGTAGTTAGTGTCCTGACAGCGCAGGCACGTTCATTTGCTCGTATACATGTGATGGAGACCGTGTCTGACACTGCTGTGGCGTACACCTTGGCCTAGGCTTTGCTGGGTATCGCCACTTGCATTCCAGCCAGCTGCCTTCGCGGGCGCCTCCGTGGCCATGGCCGTGATCGTCTAGTGGTTAGGACATTGCGTTGTGGCCGCAATAACCCAGGTTCGAATTCTGGTCACGGCAATTTTGAAAGTTTTGCCTTGCTGCCGTTGCAATGACGAGTACTCGAAATGACAGTACTCTCTTGATTTTTTCACTCGTGTTCCGCAGGCCGCAGTTTGCACTACCACTTCATCCCCAACACGTAATGTCGCCTCCCAGAGCGCAGACGTCCGCTGCTCTCTGTAGTCGAAAAGGGCAGTTGTTTGAAGTGCGATGGATGAGCAGCCAGTCCCAGCAGAACAGGAAGCTGTGGCGTGCACTGTTTGTACAAATGCTAGGAACACTGGCGCACCAAGCAGCGCATGTAGCGTGGCCGAGCGCTTTAAGGCGCTGGTTTAAGGCACCAGTCTCTCTGTTGGCGCGGTTTCGAGTCCTGTAGCTGTCGGGGGTTTCGCTGTGATCGCGTTAACCTGCCGCTTTTTCTTCAAGTGTAACCTCCTTGAGCTCACATATGTTTGACACATGGAGCATTCTAGCTCCGCCTGACAGTTACAGCTACGATAATTTAGTGGTTACGGAAAGCCCAGGTTCGAAACCTGGTCACGGCACGAAAACGTCTCTTGACGCTGTCTCCTTAACTGCGACAGCTACAGACAAGTGGCGTCGCTACCATGCGGCGGGCACGGCTTTTTCTTGCTGTGGATGGCCTAAAGGGACGCTTCCAGTGGGAGAGCAGTGGAAATACATGCCAAGATACTTCCATTTCGAAGTGATCTTTGTAGTACAAAGGAAACGTTTTGCCGCTGCTGCTGCAACGGTAACGTGGCCGAGCGGTCTAAGGCGCTGGTTTTAGGCACCAGTCTCTTCGGAGGCGTGGGTTCGAATCCCACCGTTGCCACTTTTTACGTCTCATTTTTGTGCCGTTGCGGTGTGTTCTCGTGGGGTAGGACGCAGCTCTTGTGACGCGCGTGTTGTGTAGGTAGCGTGGCCGAGCGGTCTAAGGCGCTGGTGTCAGGCACCATTCTCTTCGGAGGCGTGGGTTCCAATCCCACAGCTGCCAAGCGTGTAATGTCTCCTGTGTCGAAGGCAGATGCACTCATTGCCCGCAAAGGAAGCAGCACAACAAGGCGTGAGCGTCTGCTTGGTGAATGGTCGTAGAACAGTGCGTGGTGCAACGACAGCATTTGTAGGCACCTTTTGCTCTCATCATTGCTGGCGTTCGTCTCCACGAAATGCGTCCGGAGCACGCCGTTCTATAACGCGAGAGAGTGGATTTTTTACAGTTGTCGTCAGTTAACCGTGCGTGGCTGCTGCGTTCGCTGGAAAGAGCACTGCCGTCGTTATCCGGTGTGGTCTAGTGGCTAGGATACCTGGCTCTCACCCAGGAGGCCCGGGTTCGATTCCCGGTACCGGAATTGCGCGTTTTTGTTGCTCCTCTTATGCGACTTGTCTCGACTTTGCTCGACTGACGCTACGCTGACGCGTGCAGAAAGCTACGTTAAGTATGATTCACGGCAACACCTGACGGCGAGAGAGATGAAGCGTCTATCCACTTGTTATCCAGCCACATACCTGTAGTCAAGAGGCTTGGGGGACTGCAAGACATTGCCACGGAGGTGAATGCAGCTAACCACTGTAGTTAGTGTCCTGACAGCGCAGGCACGTTCATTTGCTCGTATACATGTGATGGAGACCGTGTCTGACACTGCTGTGGCGTACACCTTGGCCTAGGCTTTGCTGGGTATCGCCACTTGCATTCCAGCCAGCTGCCTTCGCGGGCGCCTCCGTGGCCATGGCCGTGATCGTCTAGTGGTTAGGACATTGCGTTGTGGCCGCAATAACCCAGGTTCGAATTCTGGTCACGGCAATTTTGAAAGTTTTGCCTTGCTGCCGTTGCAATGACGAGTACTCGAAATGACAGTACTCTCTTGATTTTTTCACTCGTGTTCCGCAGGCCGCAGTTTGCACTACCACTTCATCCCCAACACGTAATGTCGCCTCCCAGAGCGCAGACGTCCGCTGCTCTCTGTAGTCGAAAAGGGCAGTTGTTTGAAGTGCGATGGATGAGCAGCCAGTCCCAGCAGAACAGGAAGCTGTGGCGTGCACTGTTTGTACAAATGCTAGGAACACTGGCGCACCAAGCAGCGCATGTAGCGTGGCCGAGCGCTTTAAGGCGCTGGTTTAAGGCACCAGTCTCTCTGTTGGCGCGGTTTCGAGTCCTGTAGCTGTCGGGGGTTTCGCTGTGATCGCGTTAACCTGCCGCTTTTTCTTCAAGTGTAACCTCCTTGAGCTCACATATGTTTGACACATGGAGCATTCTAGCTCCGCCTGACAGTTACAGCTACGATAATTTAGTGGTTACGGAAAGCCCAGGTTCGAAACCTGGTCACGGCACGAAAACGTCTCTTGACGCTGTCTCCTTAACTGCGACAGCTACAGACAAGTGGCGTCGCTACCATGCGGCGGGCACGGCTTTTTCTTGCTGTGGATGGCCTAAAGGGACGCTTCCAGTGGGAGAGCAGTGGAAATACATGCCAAGATACTTCCATTTCGAAGTGATCTTTGTAGTACAAAGGAAACGTTTTGCCGCTGCTGCTGCAACGGTAACGTGGCCGAGCGGTCTAAGGCGCTGGTTTTAGGCACCAGTCTCTTCGGAGGCGTGGGTTCGAATCCCACCGTTGCCACTTTTTACGTCTCATTTTTGTGCCGTTGCGGTGTGTTCTCGTGGGGTAGGACGCAGCTCTTGTGACGCGCGTGTTGTGTAGGTAGCGTGGCCGAGCGGTCTAAGGCGCTGGTGTCAGGCACCATTCTCTTCGGAGGCGTGGGTTCCAATCCCACAGCTGCCAAGCGTGTAATGTCTCCTGTGTCGAAGGCAGATGCACTCATTGCCCGCAAAGGAAGCAGCACAACAAGGCGTGAGCGTCTGCTTGGTGAATGGTCGTAGAACAGTGCGTGGTGCAACGACAGCATTTGTAGGCACCTTTTGCTCTCATCATTGCTGGCGTTCGTCTCCACGAAATGCGTCCGGAGCACGCCGTTCTATAACGCGAGAGAGTGGATTTTTTACAGTTGTCGTCAGTTAACCGTGCGTGGCTGCTGCGTTCGCTGGAAAGAGCACTGCCGTCGTTATCCGGTGTGGTCTAGTGGCTAGGATACCTGGCTCTCACCCAGGAGGCCCGGGTTCGATTCCCGGTACCGGAATTGCGCGTTTTTGTTGCTCCTCTTATGCGACTTGTCTCGACTTTGCTCGACTGACGCTACGCTGACGCGTGCAGAAAGCTACGTTAAGTATGATTCACGGCAACACCTGACGGCGAGAGAGATGAAGCGTCTATCCACTTGTTATCCAGCCACATACCTGTAGTCAAGAGGCTTGGGGGACTGCAAGACATTGCCACGGAGGTGAATGCAGCTAACCACTGTAGTTAGTGTCCTGACAGCGCAGGCACGTTCATTTGCTCGTATACATGTGATGGAGACCGTGTCTGACACTGCTGTGGCGTACACCTTGGCCTAGGCTTTGCTGGGTATCGCCACTTGCATTCCAGCCAGCTGCCTTCGCGGGCGCCTCCGTGGCCATGGCCGTGATCGTCTAGTGGTTAGGACATTGCGTTGTGGCCGCAATAACCCAGGTTCGAATTCTGGTCACGGCAATTTTGAAAGTTTTGCCTTGCTGCCGTTGCAATGACGAGTACTCGAAATGACAGTACTCTCTTGATTTTTTCACTCGTGTTCCGCAGGCCGCAGTTTGCACTACCACTTCATCCCCAACACGTAATGTCGCCTCCCAGAGCGCAGACGTCCGCTGCTCTCTGTAGTCGAAAAGGGCAGTTGTTTGAAGTGCGATGGATGAGCAGCCAGTCCCAGCAGAACAGGAAGCTGTGGCGTGCACTGTTTGTACAAATGCTAGGAACACTGGCGCACCAAGCAGCGCATGTAGCGTGGCCGAGCGCTTTAAGGCGCTGGTTTAAGGCACCAGTCTCTCTGTTGGCGCGGTTTCGAGTCCTGTAGCTGTCGGGGGTTTCGCTGTGATCGCGTTAACCTGCCGCTTTTTCTTCAAGTGTAACCTCCTTGAGCTCACATATGTTTGACACATGGAGCATTCTAGCTCCGCCTGACAGTTACAGCTACGATAATTTAGTGGTTACGGAAAGCCCAGGTTCGAAACCTGGTCACGGCACGAAAACGTCTCTTGACGCTGTCTCCTTAACTGCGACAGCTACAGACAAGTGGCGTCGCTACCATGCGGCGGGCACGGCTTTTTCTTGCTGTGGATGGCCTAAAGGGACGCTTCCAGTGGGAGAGCAGTGGAAATACATGCCAAGATACTTCCATTTCGAAGTGATCTTTGTAGTACAAAGGAAACGTTTTGCCGCTGCTGCTGCAACGGTAACGTGGCCGAGCGGTCTAAGGCGCTGGTTTTAGGCACCAGTCTCTTCGGAGGCGTGGGTTCGAATCCCACCGTTGCCACTTTTTACGTCTCATTTTTGTGCCGTTGCGGTGTGTTCTCGTGGGGTAGGACGCAGCTCTTGTGACGCGCGTGTTGTGTAGGTAGCGTGGCCGAGCGGTCTAAGGCGCTGGTGTCAGGCACCATTCTCTTCGGAGGCGTGGGTTCCAATCCCACAGCTGCCAAGCGTGTAATGTCTCCTGTGTCGAAGGCAGATGCACTCATTGCCCGCAAAGGAAGCAGCACAACAAGGCGTGAGCGTCTGCTTGGTGAATGGTCGTAGAACAGTGCGTGGTGCAACGACAGCATTTGTAGGCACCTTTTGCTCTCATCATTGCTGGCGTTCGTCTCCACGAAATGCGTCCGGAGCACGCCGTTCTATAACGCGAGAGAGTGGATTTTTTACAGTTGTCGTCAGTTAACCGTGCGTGGCTGCTGCGTTCGCTGGAAAGAGCACTGCCGTCGTTATCCGGTGTGGTCTAGTGGCTAGGATACCTGGCTCTCACCCAGGAGGCCCGGGTTCGATTCCCGGTACCGGAATTGCGCGTTTTTGTTGCTCCTCTTATGCGACTTGTCTCGACTTTGCTCGACTGACGCTACGCTGACGCGTGCAGAAAGCTACGTTAAGTATGATTCACGGCAACACCTGACGGCGAGAGAGATGAAGCGTCTATCCACTTGTTATCCAGCCACATACCTGTAGTCAAGAGGCTTGGGGGACTGCAAGACATTGCCACGGAGGTGAATGCAGCTAACCACTGTAGTTAGTGTCCTGACAGCGCAGGCACGTTCATTTGCTCGTATACATGTGATGGAGACCGTGTCTGACACTGCTGTGGCGTACACCTTGGCCTAGGCTTTGCTGGGTATCGCCACTTGCATTCCAGCCAGCTGCCTTCGCGGGCGCCTCCGTGGCCATGGCCGTGATCGTCTAGTGGTTAGGACATTGCGTTGTGGCCGCAATAACCCAGGTTCGAATTCTGGTCACGGCAATTTTGAAAGTTTTGCCTTGCTGCCGTTGCAATGACGAGTACTCGAAATGACAGTACTCTCTTGATTTTTTCACTCGTGTTCCGCAGGCCGCAGTTTGCACTACCACTTCATCCCCAACACGTAATGTCGCCTCCCAGAGCGCAGACGTCCGCTGCTCTCTGTAGTCGAAAAGGGCAGTTGTTTGAAGTGCGATGGATGAGCAGCCAGTCCCAGCAGAACAGGAAGCTGTGGCGTGCACTGTTTGTACAAATGCTAGGAACACTGGCGCACCAAGCAGCGCATGTAGCGTGGCCGAGCGCTTTAAGGCGCTGGTTTAAGGCACCAGTCTCTCTGTTGGCGCGGTTTCGAGTCCTGTAGCTGTCGGGGGTTTCGCTGTGATCGCGTTAACCTGCCGCTTTTTCTTCAAGTGTAACCTCCTTGAGCTCACATATGTTTGACACATGGAGCATTCTAGCTCCGCCTGACAGTTACAGCTACGATAATTTAGTGGTTACGGAAAGCCCAGGTTCGAAACCTGGTCACGGCACGAAAACGTCTCTTGACGCTGTCTCCTTAACTGCGACAGCTACAGACAAGTGGCGTCGCTACCATGCGGCGGGCACGGCTTTTTCTTGCTGTGGATGGCCTAAAGGGACGCTTCCAGTGGGAGAGCAGTGGAAATACATGCCAAGATACTTCCATTTCGAAGTGATCTTTGTAGTACAAAGGAAACGTTTTGCCGCTGCTGCTGCAACGGTAACGTGGCCGAGCGGTCTAAGGCGCTGGTTTTAGGCACCAGTCTCTTCGGAGGCGTGGGTTCGAATCCCACCGTTGCCACTTTTTACGTCTCATTTTTGTGCCGTTGCGGTGTGTTCTCGTGGGGTAGGACGCAGCTCTTGTGACGCGCGTGTTGTGTAGGTAGCGTGGCCGAGCGGTCTAAGGCGCTGGTGTCAGGCACCATTCTCTTCGGAGGCGTGGGTTCCAATCCCACAGCTGCCAAGCGTGTAATGTCTCCTGTGTCGAAGGCAGATGCACTCATTGCCCGCAAAGGAAGCAGCACAACAAGGCGTGAGCGTCTGCTTGGTGAATGGTCGTAGAACAGTGCGTGGTGCAACGACAGCATTTGTAGGCACCTTTTGCTCTCATCATTGCTGGCGTTCGTCTCCACGAAATGCGTCCGGAGCACGCCGTTCTATAACGCGAGAGAGTGGATTTTTTACAGTTGTCGTCAGTTAACCGTGCGTGGCTGCTGCGTTCGCTGGAAAGAGCACTGCCGTCGTTATCCGGTGTGGTCTAGTGGCTAGGATACCTGGCTCTCACCCAGGAGGCCCGGGTTCGATTCCCGGTACCGGAATTGCGCGTTTTTGTTGCTCCTCTTATGCGACTTGTCTCGACTTTGCTCGACTGACGCTACGCTGACGCGTGCAGAAAGCTACGTTAAGTATGATTCACGGCAACACCTGACGGCGAGAGAGATGAAGCGTCTATCCACTTGTTATCCAGCCACATACCTGTAGTCAAGAGGCTTGGGGGACTGCAAGACATTGCCACGGAGGTGAATGCAGCTAACCACTGTAGTTAGTGTCCTGACAGCGCAGGCACGTTCATTTGCTCGTATACATGTGATGGAGACCGTGTCTGACACTGCTGTGGCGTACACCTTGGCCTAGGCTTTGCTGGGTATCGCCACTTGCATTCCAGCCAGCTGCCTTCGCGGGCGCCTCCGTGGCCATGGCCGTGATCGTCTAGTGGTTAGGACATTGCGTTGTGGCCGCAATAACCCAGGTTCGAATTCTGGTCACGGCAATTTTGAAAGTTTTGCCTTGCTGCCGTTGCAATGACGAGTACTCGAAATGACAGTACTCTCTTGATTTTTTCACTCGTGTTCCGCAGGCCGCAGTTTGCACTACCACTTCATCCCCAACACGTAATGTCGCCTCCCAGAGCGCAGACGTCCGCTGCTCTCTGTAGTCGAAAAGGGCAGTTGTTTGAAGTGCGATGGATGAGCAGCCAGTCCCAGCAGAACAGGAAGCTGTGGCGTGCACTGTTTGTACAAATGCTAGGAACACTGGCGCACCAAGCAGCGCATGTAGCGTGGCCGAGCGCTTTAAGGCGCTGGTTTAAGGCACCAGTCTCTCTGTTGGCGCGGTTTCGAGTCCTGTAGCTGTCGGGGGTTTCGCTGTGATCGCGTTAACCTGCCGCTTTTTCTTCAAGTGTAACCTCCTTGAGCTCACATATGTTTGACACATGGAGCATTCTAGCTCCGCCTGACAGTTACAGCTACGATAATTTAGTGGTTACGGAAAGCCCAGGTTCGAAACCTGGTCACGGCACGAAAACGTCTCTTGACGCTGTCTCCTTAACTGCGACAGCTACAGACAAGTGGCGTCGCTACCATGCGGCGGGCACGGCTTTTTCTTGCTGTGGATGGCCTAAAGGGACGCTTCCAGTGGGAGAGCAGTGGAAATACATGCCAAGATACTTCCATTTCGAAGTGATCTTTGTAGTACAAAGGAAACGTTTTGCCGCTGCTGCTGCAACGGTAACGTGGCCGAGCGGTCTAAGGCGCTGGTTTTAGGCACCAGTCTCTTCGGAGGCGTGGGTTCGAATCCCACCGTTGCCACTTTTTACGTCTCATTTTTGTGCCGTTGCGGTGTGTTCTCGTGGGGTAGGACGCAGCTCTTGTGACGCGCGTGTTGTGTAGGTAGCGTGGCCGAGCGGTCTAAGGCGCTGGTGTCAGGCACCATTCTCTTCGGAGGCGTGGGTTCCAATCCCACAGCTGCCAAGCGTGTAATGTCTCCTGTGTCGAAGGCAGATGCACTCATTGCCCGCAAAGGAAGCAGCACAACAAGGCGTGAGCGTCTGCTTGGTGAATGGTCGTAGAACAGTGCGTGGTGCAACGACAGCATTTGTAGGCACCTTTTGCTCTCATCATTGCTGGCGTTCGTCTCCACGAAATGCGTCCGGAGCACGCCGTTCTATAACGCGAGAGAGTGGATTTTTTACAGTTGTCGTCAGTTAACCGTGCGTGGCTGCTGCGTTCGCTGGAAAGAGCACTGCCGTCGTTATCCGGTGTGGTCTAGTGGCTAGGATACCTGGCTCTCACCCAGGAGGCCCGGGTTCGATTCCCGGTACCGGAATTGCGCGTTTTTGTTGCTCCTCTTATGCGACTTGTCTCGACTTTGCTCGACTGACGCTACGCTGACGCGTGCAGAAAGCTACGTTAAGTATGATTCACGGCAACACCTGACGGCGAGAGAGATGAAGCGTCTATCCACTTGTTATCCAGCCACATACCTGTAGTCAAGAGGCTTGGGGGACTGCAAGACATTGCCACGGAGGTGAATGCAGCTAACCACTGTAGTTAGTGTCCTGACAGCGCAGGCACGTTCATTTGCTCGTATACATGTGATGGAGACCGTGTCTGACACTGCTGTGGCGTACACCTTGGCCTAGGCTTTGCTGGGTATCGCCACTTGCATTCCAGCCAGCTGCCTTCGCGGGCGCCTCCGTGGCCATGGCCGTGATCGTCTAGTGGTTAGGACATTGCGTTGTGGCCGCAATAACCCAGGTTCGAATTCTGGTCACGGCAATTTTGAAAGTTTTGCCTTGCTGCCGTTGCAATGACGAGTACTCGAAATGACAGTACTCTCTTGATTTTTTCACTCGTGTTCCGCAGGCCGCAGTTTGCACTACCACTTCATCCCCAACACGTAATGTCGCCTCCCAGAGCGCAGACGTCCGCTGCTCTCTGTAGTCGAAAAGGGCAGTTGTTTGAAGTGCGATGGATGAGCAGCCAGTCCCAGCAGAACAGGAAGCTGTGGCGTGCACTGTTTGTACAAATGCTAGGAACACTGGCGCACCAAGCAGCGCATGTAGCGTGGCCGAGCGCTTTAAGGCGCTGGTTTAAGGCACCAGTCTCTCTGTTGGCGCGGTTTCGAGTCCTGTAGCTGTCGGGGGTTTCGCTGTGATCGCGTTAACCTGCCGCTTTTTCTTCAAGTGTAACCTCCTTGAGCTCACATATGTTTGACACATGGAGCATTCTAGCTCCGCCTGACAGTTACAGCTACGATAATTTAGTGGTTACGGAAAGCCCAGGTTCGAAACCTGGTCACGGCACGAAAACGTCTCTTGACGCTGTCTCCTTAACTGCGACAGCTACAGACAAGTGGCGTCGCTACCATGCGGCGGGCACGGCTTTTTCTTGCTGTGGATGGCCTAAAGGGACGCTTCCAGTGGGAGAGCAGTGGAAATACATGCCAAGATACTTCCATTTCGAAGTGATCTTTGTAGTACAAAGGAAACGTTTTGCCGCTGCTGCTGCAACGGTAACGTGGCCGAGCGGTCTAAGGCGCTGGTTTTAGGCACCAGTCTCTTCGGAGGCGTGGGTTCGAATCCCACCGTTGCCACTTTTTACGTCTCATTTTTGTGCCGTTGCGGTGTGTTCTCGTGGGGTAGGACGCAGCTCTTGTGACGCGCGTGTTGTGTAGGTAGCGTGGCCGAGCGGTCTAAGGCGCTGGTGTCAGGCACCATTCTCTTCGGAGGCGTGGGTTCCAATCCCACAGCTGCCAAGCGTGTAATGTCTCCTGTGTCGAAGGCAGATGCACTCATTGCCCGCAAAGGAAGCAGCACAACAAGGCGTGAGCGTCTGCTTGGTGAATGGTCGTAGAACAGTGCGTGGTGCAACGACAGCATTTGTAGGCACCTTTTGCTCTCATCATTGCTGGCGTTCGTCTCCACGAAATGCGTCCGGAGCACGCCGTTCTATAACGCGAGAGAGTGGATTTTTTACAGTTGTCGTCAGTTAACCGTGCGTGGCTGCTGCGTTCGCTGGAAAGAGCACTGCCGTCGTTATCCGGTGTGGTCTAGTGGCTAGGATACCTGGCTCTCACCCAGGAGGCCCGGGTTCGATTCCCGGTACCGGAATTGCGCGTTTTTGTTGCTCCTCTTATGCGACTTGTCTCGACTTTGCTCGACTGACGCTACGCTGACGCGTGCAGAAAGCTACGTTAAGTATGATTCACGGCAACACCTGACGGCGAGAGAGATGAAGCGTCTATCCACTTGTTATCCAGCCACATACCTGTAGTCAAGAGGCTTGGGGGACTGCAAGACATTGCCACGGAGGTGAATGCAGCTAACCACTGTAGTTAGTGTCCTGACAGCGCAGGCACGTTCATTTGCTCGTATACATGTGATGGAGACCGTGTCTGACACTGCTGTGGCGTACACCTTGGCCTAGGCTTTGCTGGGTATCGCCACTTGCATTCCAGCCAGCTGCCTTCGCGGGCGCCTCCGTGGCCATGGCCGTGATCGTCTAGTGGTTAGGACATTGCGTTGTGGCCGCAATAACCCAGGTTCGAATTCTGGTCACGGCAATTTTGAAAGTTTTGCCTTGCTGCCGTTGCAATGACGAGTACTCGAAATGACAGTACTCTCTTGATTTTTTCACTCGTGTTCCGCAGGCCGCAGTTTGCACTACCACTTCATCCCCAACACGTAATGTCGCCTCCCAGAGCGCAGACGTCCGCTGCTCTCTGTAGTCGAAAAGGGCAGTTGTTTGAAGTGCGATGGATGAGCAGCCAGTCCCAGCAGAACAGGAAGCTGTGGCGTGCACTGTTTGTACAAATGCTAGGAACACTGGCGCACCAAGCAGCGCATGTAGCGTGGCCGAGCGCTTTAAGGCGCTGGTTTAAGGCACCAGTCTCTCTGTTGGCGCGGTTTCGAGTCCTGTAGCTGTCGGGGGTTTCGCTGTGATCGCGTTAACCTGCCGCTTTTTCTTCAAGTGTAACCTCCTTGAGCTCACATATGTTTGACACATGGAGCATTCTAGCTCCGCCTGACAGTTACAGCTACGATAATTTAGTGGTTACGGAAAGCCCAGGTTCGAAACCTGGTCACGGCACGAAAACGTCTCTTGACGCTGTCTCCTTAACTGCGACAGCTACAGACAAGTGGCGTCGCTACCATGCGGCGGGCACGGCTTTTTCTTGCTGTGGATGGCCTAAAGGGACGCTTCCAGTGGGAGAGCAGTGGAAATACATGCCAAGATACTTCCATTTCGAAGTGATCTTTGTAGTACAAAGGAAACGTTTTGCCGCTGCTGCTGCAACGGTAACGTGGCCGAGCGGTCTAAGGCGCTGGTTTTAGGCACCAGTCTCTTCGGAGGCGTGGGTTCGAATCCCACCGTTGCCACTTTTTACGTCTCATTTTTGTGCCGTTGCGGTGTGTTCTCGTGGGGTAGGACGCAGCTCTTGTGACGCGCGTGTTGTGTAGGTAGCGTGGCCGAGCGGTCTAAGGCGCTGGTGTCAGGCACCATTCTCTTCGGAGGCGTGGGTTCCAATCCCACAGCTGCCAAGCGTGTAATGTCTCCTGTGTCGAAGGCAGATGCACTCATTGCCCGCAAAGGAAGCAGCACAACAAGGCGTGAGCGTCTGCTTGGTGAATGGTCGTAGAACAGTGCGTGGTGCAACGACAGCATTTGTAGGCACCTTTTGCTCTCATCATTGCTGGCGTTCGTCTCCACGAAATGCGTCCGGAGCACGCCGTTCTATAACGCGAGAGAGTGGATTTTTTACAGTTGTCGTCAGTTAACCGTGCGTGGCTGCTGCGTTCGCTGGAAAGAGCACTGCCGTCGTTATCCGGTGTGGTCTAGTGGCTAGGATACCTGGCTCTCACCCAGGAGGCCCGGGTTCGATTCCCGGTACCGGAATTGCGCGTTTTTGTTGCTCCTCTTATGCGACTTGTCTCGACTTTGCTCGACTGACGCTACGCTGACGCGTGCAGAAAGCTACGTTAAGTATGATTCACGGCAACACCTGACGGCGAGAGAGATGAAGCGTCTATCCACTTGTTATCCAGCCACATACCTGTAGTCAAGAGGCTTGGGGGACTGCAAGACATTGCCACGGAGGTGAATGCAGCTAACCACTGTAGTTAGTGTCCTGACAGCGCAGGCACGTTCATTTGCTCGTATACATGTGATGGAGACCGTGTCTGACACTGCTGTGGCGTACACCTTGGCCTAGGCTTTGCTGGGTATCGCCACTTGCATTCCAGCCAGCTGCCTTCGCGGGCGCCTCCGTGGCCATGGCCGTGATCGTCTAGTGGTTAGGACATTGCGTTGTGGCCGCAATAACCCAGGTTCGAATTCTGGTCACGGCAATTTTGAAAGTTTTGCCTTGCTGCCGTTGCAATGACGAGTACTCGAAATGACAGTACTCTCTTGATTTTTTCACTCGTGTTCCGCAGGCCGCAGTTTGCACTACCACTTCATCCCCAACACGTAATGTCGCCTCCCAGAGCGCAGACGTCCGCTGCTCTCTGTAGTCGAAAAGGGCAGTTGTTTGAAGTGCGATGGATGAGCAGCCAGTCCCAGCAGAACAGGAAGCTGTGGCGTGCACTGTTTGTACAAATGCTAGGAACACTGGCGCACCAAGCAGCGCATGTAGCGTGGCCGAGCGCTTTAAGGCGCTGGTTTAAGGCACCAGTCTCTCTGTTGGCGCGGTTTCGAGTCCTGTAGCTGTCGGGGGTTTCGCTGTGATCGCGTTAACCTGCCGCTTTTTCTTCAAGTGTAACCTCCTTGAGCTCACATATGTTTGACACATGGAGCATTCTAGCTCCGCCTGACAGTTACAGCTACGATAATTTAGTGGTTACGGAAAGCCCAGGTTCGAAACCTGGTCACGGCACGAAAACGTCTCTTGACGCTGTCTCCTTAACTGCGACAGCTACAGACAAGTGGCGTCGCTACCATGCGGCGGGCACGGCTTTTTCTTGCTGTGGATGGCCTAAAGGGACGCTTCCAGTGGGAGAGCAGTGGAAATACATGCCAAGATACTTCCATTTCGAAGTGATCTTTGTAGTACAAAGGAAACGTTTTGCCGCTGCTGCTGCAACGGTAACGTGGCCGAGCGGTCTAAGGCGCTGGTTTTAGGCACCAGTCTCTTCGGAGGCGTGGGTTCGAATCCCACCGTTGCCACTTTTTACGTCTCATTTTTGTGCCGTTGCGGTGTGTTCTCGTGGGGTAGGACGCAGCTCTTGTGACGCGCGTGTTGTGTAGGTAGCGTGGCCGAGCGGTCTAAGGCGCTGGTGTCAGGCACCATTCTCTTCGGAGGCGTGGGTTCCAATCCCACAGCTGCCAAGCGTGTAATGTCTCCTGTGTCGAAGGCAGATGCACTCATTGCCCGCAAAGGAAGCAGCACAACAAGGCGTGAGCGTCTGCTTGGTGAATGGTCGTAGAACAGTGCGTGGTGCAACGACAGCATTTGTAGGCACCTTTTGCTCTCATCATTGCTGGCGTTCGTCTCCACGAAATGCGTCCGGAGCACGCCGTTCTATAACGCGAGAGAGTGGATTTTTTACAGTTGTCGTCAGTTAACCGTGCGTGGCTGCTGCGTTCGCTGGAAAGAGCACTGCCGTCGTTATCCGGTGTGGTCTAGTGGCTAGGATACCTGGCTCTCACCCAGGAGGCCCGGGTTCGATTCCCGGTACCGGAATTGCGCGTTTTTGTTGCTCCTCTTATGCGACTTGTCTCGACTTTGCTCGACTGACGCTACGCTGACGCGTGCAGAAAGCTACGTTAAGTATGATTCACGGCAACACCTGACGGCGAGAGAGATGAAGCGTCTATCCACTTGTTATCCAGCCACATACCTGTAGTCAAGAGGCTTGGGGGACTGCAAGACATTGCCACGGAGGTGAATGCAGCTAACCACTGTAGTTAGTGTCCTGACAGCGCAGGCACGTTCATTTGCTCGTATACATGTGATGGAGACCGTGTCTGACACTGCTGTGGCGTACACCTTGGCCTAGGCTTTGCTGGGTATCGCCACTTGCATTCCAGCCAGCTGCCTTCGCGGGCGCCTCCGTGGCCATGGCCGTGATCGTCTAGTGGTTAGGACATTGCGTTGTGGCCGCAATAACCCAGGTTCGAATTCTGGTCACGGCAATTTTGAAAGTTTTGCCTTGCTGCCGTTGCAATGACGAGTACTCGAAATGACAGTACTCTCTTGATTTTTTCACTCGTGTTCCGCAGGCCGCAGTTTGCACTACCACTTCATCCCCAACACGTAATGTCGCCTCCCAGAGCGCAGACGTCCGCTGCTCTCTGTAGTCGAAAAGGGCAGTTGTTTGAAGTGCGATGGATGAGCAGCCAGTCCCAGCAGAACAGGAAGCTGTGGCGTGCACTGTTTGTACAAATGCTAGGAACACTGGCGCACCAAGCAGCGCATGTAGCGTGGCCGAGCGCTTTAAGGCGCTGGTTTAAGGCACCAGACTCTCTGTTGGCGCGGTTTCGAGTCCTGTAGCTGTCGGGGGTTTCGCTGTGATCGCGTTAACCTGCCGCTTTTTCTTCAAGTGTAACCTCCTTGAGCTCACATATGTTTGACACATGGAGCATTCTAGCTCCGCCTGACAGTTACAGCTACGATAATTTAGTGGTTACGGAAAGCCCAGGTTCGAAACCTGGTCACGGCACGAAAACGTCTCTTGACGCTGTCTCCTTAACTGCGACAGCTACAGACAAGTGGCGTCGCTACCATGCGGCGGGCACGGCTTTTTCTTGCTGTGGATGGCCTAAAGGGACGCTTCCAGTGGGAGAGCAGTGGAAATACATGCCAAGATACTTCCATTTCGAAGTGATCTTTGTAGTACAAAGGAAACGTTTTGCCGCTGCTGCTGCAACGGTAACGTGGCCGAGCGGTCTAAGGCGCTGGTTTTAGGCACCAGTCTCTTCGGAGGCGTGGGTTCGAATCCCACCGTTGCCACTTTTTACGTCTCATTTTTGTGCCGTTGCGGTGTGTTCTCGTGGGGTAGGACGCAGCTCTTGTGACGCGCGTGTTGTGTAGGTAGCGTGGCCGAGCGGTCTAAGGCGCTGGTGTCAGGCACCATTCTCTTCGGAGGCGTGGGTTCCAATCCCACAGCTGCCAAGCGTGTAATGTCTCCTGTGTCGAAGGCAGATGCACTCATTGCCCGCAAAGGAAGCAGCACAACAAGGCGTGAGCGTCTGCTTGGTGAATGGTCGTAGAACAGTGCGTGGTGCAACGACAGCATTTGTAGGCACCTTTTGCTCTCATCATTGCTGGCGTTCGTCTCCACGAAATGCGTCCGGAGCACGCCGTTCTATAACGCGAGAGAGTGGATTTTTTACAGTTGTCGTCAGTTAACCGTGCGTGGCTGCTGCGTTCGCTGGAAAGAGCACTGCCGTCGTTATCCGGTGTGGTCTAGTGGCTAGGATACCTGGCTCTCACCCAGGAGGCCCGGGTTCGATTCCCGGTACCGGAATTGCGCGTTTTTGTTGCTCCTCTTATGCGACTTGTCTCGACTTTGCTCGACTGACGCTACGCTGACGCGTGCAGAAAGCTACGTTAAGTATGATTCACGGCAACACCTGACGGCGAGAGAGATGAAGCGTCTATCCACTTGTTATCCAGCCACATACCTGTAGTCAAGAGGCTTGGGGGACTGCAAGACATTGCCACGGAGGTGAATGCAGCTAACCACTGTAGTTAGTGTCCTGACAGCGCAGGCACGTTCATTTGCTCGTATACATGTGATGGAGACCGTGTCTGACACTGCTGTGGCGTACACCTTGGCCTAGGCTTTGCTGGGTATCGCCACTTGCATTCCAGCCAGCTGCCTTCGCGGGCGCCTCCGTGGCCATGGCCGTGATCGTCTAGTGGTTAGGACATTGCGTTGTGGCCGCAATAACCCAGGTTCGAATTCTGGTCACGGCAATTTTGAAAGTTTTGCCTTGCTGCCGTTGCAATGACGAGTACTCGAAATGACAGTACTCTCTTGATTTTTTCACTCGTGTTCCGCAGGCCGCAGTTTGCACTACCACTTCATCCCCAACACGTAATGTCGCCTCCCAGAGCGCAGACGTCCGCTGCTCTCTGTAGTCGAAAAGGGCAGTTGTTTGAAGTGCGATGGATGAGCAGCCAGTCCCAGCAGAACAGGAAGCTGTGGCGTGCACTGTTTGTACAAATGCTAGGAACACTGGCGCACCAAGCAGCGCATGTAGCGTGGCCGAGCGCTTTAAGGCGCTGGTTTAAGGCACCAGTCTCTCTGTTGGCGCGGTTTCGAGTCCTGTAGCTGTCGGGGGTTTCGCTGTGATCGCGTTAACCTGCCGCTTTTTCTTCAAGTGTAACCTCCTTGAGCTCACATATGTTTGACACATGGAGCATTCTAGCTCCGCCTGACAGTTACAGCTACGATAATTTAGTGGTTACGGAAAGCCCAGGTTCGAAACCTGGTCACGGCACGAAAACGTCTCTTGACGCTGTCTCCTTAACTGCGACAGCTACAGACAAGTGGCGTCGCTACCATGCGGCGGGCACGGCTTTTTCTTGCTGTGGATGGCCTAAAGGGACGCTTCCAGTGGGAGAGCAGTGGAAATACATGCCAAGATACTTCCATTTCGAAGTGATCTTTGTAGTACAAAGGAAACGTTTTGCCGCTGCTGCTGCAACGGTAACGTGGCCGAGCGGTCTAAGGCGCTGGTTTTAGGCACCAGTCTCTTCGGAGGCGTGGGTTCGAATCCCACCGTTGCCACTTTTTACGTCTCATTTTTGTGCCGTTGCGGTGTGTTCTCGTGGGGTAGGACGCAGCTCTTGTGACGCGCGTGTTGTGTAGGTAGCGTGGCCGAGCGGTCTAAGGCGCTGGTGTCAGGCACCATTCTCTTCGGAGGCGTGGGTTCCAATCCCACAGCTGCCAAGCGTGTAATGTCTCCTGTGTCGAAGGCAGATGCACTCATTGCCCGCAAAGGAAGCAGCACAACAAGGCGTGAGCGTCTGCTTGGTGAATGGTCGTAGAACAGTGCGTGGTGCAACGACAGCATTTGTAGGCACCTTTTGCTCTCATCATTGCTGGCGTTCGTCTCCACGAAATGCGTCCGGAGCACGCCGTTCTATAACGCGAGAGAGTGGATTTTTTACAGTTGTCGTCAGTTAACCGTGCGTGGCTGCTGCGTTCGCTGGAAAGAGCACTGCCGTCGTTATCCGGTGTGGTCTAGTGGCTAGGATACCTGGCTCTCACCCAGGAGGCCCGGGTTCGATTCCCGGTACCGGAATTGCGCGTTTTTGTTGCTCCTCTTATGCGACTTGTCTCGACTTTGCTCGACTGACGCTACGCTGACGCGTGCAGAAAGCTACGTTAAGTATGATTCACGGCAACACCTGACGGCGAGAGAGATGAAGCGTCTATCCACTTGTTATCCAGCCACATACCTGTAGTCAAGAGGCTTGGGGGACTGCAAGACATTGCCACGGAGGTGAATGCAGCTAACCACTGTAGTTAGTGTCCTGACAGCGCAGGCACGTTCATTTGCTCGTATACATGTGATGGAGACCGTGTCTGACACTGCTGTGGCGTACACCTTGGCCTAGGCTTTGCTGGGTATCGCCACTTGCATTCCAGCCAGCTGCCTTCGCGGGCGCCTCCGTGGCCATGGCCGTGATCGTCTAGTGGTTAGGACATTGCGTTGTGGCCGCAATAACCCAGGTTCGAATTCTGGTCACGGCAATTTTGAAAGTTTTGCCTTGCTGCCGTTGCAATGACGAGTACTCGAAATGACAGTACTCTCTTGATTTTTTCACTCGTGTTCCGCAGGCCGCAGTTTGCACTACCACTTCATCCCCAACACGTAATGTCGCCTCCCAGAGCGCAGACGTCCGCTGCTCTCTGTAGTCGAAAAGGGCAGTTGTTTGAAGTGCGATGGATGAGCAGCCAGTCCCAGCAGAACAGGAAGCTGTGGCGTGCACTGTTTGTACAAATGCTAGGAACACTGGCGCACCAAGCAGCGCATGTAGCGTGGCCGAGCGCTTTAAGGCGCTGGTTTAAGGCACCAGTCTCTCTGTTGGCGCGGTTTCGAGTCCTGTAGCTGTCGGGGGTTTCGCTGTGATCGCGTTAACCTGCCGCTTTTTCTTCAAGTGTAACCTCCTTGAGCTCACATATGTTTGACACATGGAGCATTCTAGCTCCGCCTGACAGTTACAGCTACGATAATTTAGTGGTTACGGAAAGCCCAGGTTCGAAACCTGGTCACGGCACGAAAACGTCTCTTGACGCTGTCTCCTTAACTGCGACAGCTACAGACAAGTGGCGTCGCTACCATGCGGCGGGCACGGCTTTTTCTTGCTGTGGATGGCCTAAAGGGACGCTTCCAGTGGGAGAGCAGTGGAAATACATGCCAAGATACTTCCATTTCGAAGTGATCTTTGTAGTACAAAGGAAACGTTTTGCCGCTGCTGCTGCAACGGTAACGTGGCCGAGCGGTCTAAGGCGCTGGTTTTAGGCACCAGTCTCTTCGGAGGCGTGGGTTCGAATCCCACCGTTGCCACTTTTTACGTCTCATTTTTGTGCCGTTGCGGTGTGTTCTCGTGGGGTAGGACGCAGCTCTTGTGACGCGCGTGTTGTGTAGGTAGCGTGGCCGAGCGGTCTAAGGCGCTGGTGTCAGGCACCATTCTCTTCGGAGGCGTGGGTTCCAATCCCACAGCTGCCAAGCGTGTAATGTCTCCTGTGTCGAAGGCAGATGCACTCATTGCCCGCAAAGGAAGCAGCACAACAAGGCGTGAGCGTCTGCTTGGTGAATGGTCGTAGAACAGTGCGTGGTGCAACGACAGCATTTGTAGGCACCTTTTGCTCTCATCATTGCTGGCGTTCGTCTCCACGAAATGCGTCCGGAGCACGCCGTTCTATAACGCGAGAGAGTGGATTTTTTACAGTTGTCGTCAGTTAACCGTGCGTGGCTGCTGCGTTCGCTGGAAAGAGCACTGCCGTCGTTATCCGGTGTGGTCTAGTGGCTAGGATACCTGGCTCTCACCCAGGAGGCCCGGGTTCGATTCCCGGTACCGGAATTGCGCGTTTTTGTTGCTCCTCTTATGCGACTTGTCTCGACTTTGCTCGACTGACGCTACGCTGACGCGTGCAGAAAGCTACGTTAAGTATGATTCACGGCAACACCTGACGGCGAGAGAGATGAAGCGTCTATCCACTTGTTATCCAGCCACATACCTGTAGTCAAGAGGCTTGGGGGACTGCAAGACATTGCCACGGAGGTGAATGCAGCTAACCACTGTAGTTAGTGTCCTGACAGCGCAGGCACGTTCATTTGCTCGTATACATGTGATGGAGACCGTGTCTGACACTGCTGTGGCGTACACCTTGGCCTAGGCTTTGCTGGGTATCGCCACTTGCATTCCAGCCAGCTGCCTTCGCGGGCGCCTCCGTGGCCATGGCCGTGATCGTCTAGTGGTTAGGACATTGCGTTGTGGCCGCAATAACCCAGGTTCGAATTCTGGTCACGGCAATTTTGAAAGTTTTGCCTTGCTGCCGTTGCAATGACGAGTACTCGAAATGACAGTACTCTCTTGATTTTTTCACTCGTGTTCCGCAGGCCGCAGTTTGCACTACCACTTCATCCCCAACACGTAATGTCGCCTCCCAGAGCGCAGACGTCCGCTGCTCTCTGTAGTCGAAAAGGGCAGTTGTTTGAAGTGCGATGGATGAGCAGCCAGTCCCAGCAGAACAGGAAGCTGTGGCGTGCACTGTTTGTACAAATGCTAGGAACACTGGCGCACCAAGCAGCGCATGTAGCGTGGCCGAGCGCTTTAAGGCGCTGGTTTAAGGCACCAGACTCTCTGTTGGCGCGGTTTCGAGTCCTGTAGCTGTCGGGGGTTTCGCTGTGATCGCGTTAACCTGCCGCTTTTTCTTCAAGTGTAACCTCCTTGAGCTCACATATGTTTGACACATGGAGCATTCTAGCTCCGCCTGACAGTTACAGCTACGATAATTTAGTGGTTACGGAAAGCCCAGGTTCGAAACCTGGTCACGGCACGAAAACGTCTCTTGACGCTGTCTCCTTAACTGCGACAGCTACAGACAAGTGGCGTCGCTACCATGCGGCGGGCACGGCTTTTTCTTGCTGTGGATGGCCTAAAGGGACGCTTCCAGTGGGAGAGCAGTGGAAATACATGCCAAGATACTTCCATTTCGAAGTGATCTTTGTAGTACAAAGGAAACGTTTTGCCGCTGCTGCTGCAACGGTAACGTGGCCGAGCGGTCTAAGGCGCTGGTTTTAGGCACCAGTCTCTTCGGAGGCGTGGGTTCGAATCCCACCGTTGCCACTTTTTACGTCTCATTTTTGTGCCGTTGCGGTGTGTTCTCGTGGGGTAGGACGCAGCTCTTGTGACGCGCGTGTTGTGTAGGTAGCGTGGCCGAGCGGTCTAAGGCGCTGGTGTCAGGCACCATTCTCTTCGGAGGCGTGGGTTCCAATCCCACAGCTGCCAAGCGTGTAATGTCTCCTGTGTCGAAGGCAGATGCACTCATTGCCCGCAAAGGAAGCAGCACAACAAGGCGTGAGCGTCTGCTTGGTGAATGGTCGTAGAACAGTGCGTGGTGCAACGACAGCATTTGTAGGCACCTTTTGCTCTCATCATTGCTGGCGTTCGTCTCCACGAAATGCGTCCGGAGCACGCCGTTCTATAACGCGAGAGAGTGGATTTTTTACAGTTGTCGTCAGTTAACCGTGCGTGGCTGCTGCGTTCGCTGGAAAGAGCACTGCCGTCGTTATCCGGTGTGGTCTAGTGGCTAGGATACCTGGCTCTCACCCAGGAGGCCCGGGTTCGATTCCCGGTACCGGAATTGCGCGTTTTTGTTGCTCCTCTTATGCGACTTGTCTCGACTTTGCTCGACTGACGCTACGCTGACGCGTGCAGAAAGCTACGTTAAGTATGATTCACGGCAACACCTGACGGCGAGAGAGATGAAGCGTCTATCCACTTGTTATCCAGCCACATACCTGTAGTCAAGAGGCTTGGGGGACTGCAAGACATTGCCACGGAGGTGAATGCAGCTAACCACTGTAGTTAGTGTCCTGACAGCGCAGGCACGTTCATTTGCTCGTATACATGTGATGGAGACCGTGTCTGACACTGCTGTGGCGTACACCTTGGCCTAGGCTTTGCTGGGTATCGCCACTTGCATTCCAGCCAGCTGCCTTCGCGGGCGCCTCCGTGGCCATGGCCGTGATCGTCTAGTGGTTAGGACATTGCGTTGTGGCCGCAATAACCCAGGTTCGAATTCTGGTCACGGCAATTTTGAAAGTTTTGCCTTGCTGCCGTTGCAATGACGAGTACTCGAAATGACAGTACTCTCTTGATTTTTTCACTCGTGTTCCGCAGGCCGCAGTTTGCACTACCACTTCATCCCCAACACGTAATGTCGCCTCCCAGAGCGCAGACGTCCGCTGCTCTCTGTAGTCGAAAAGGGCAGTTGTTTGAAGTGCGATGGATGAGCAGCCAGTCCCAGCAGAACAGGAAGCTGTGGCGTGCACTGTTTGTACAAATGCTAGGAACACTGGCGCACCAAGCAGCGCATGTAGCGTGGCCGAGCGCTTTAAGGCGCTGGTTTAAGGCACCAGTCTCTCTGTTGGCGCGGTTTCGAGTCCTGTAGCTGTCGGGGGTTTCGCTGTGATCGCGTTAACCTGCCGCTTTTTCTTCAAGTGTAACCTCCTTGAGCTCACATATGTTTGACACATGGAGCATTCTAGCTCCGCCTGACAGTTACAGCTACGATAATTTAGTGGTTACGGAAAGCCCAGGTTCGAAACCTGGTCACGGCACGAAAACGTCTCTTGACGCTGTCTCCTTAACTGCGACAGCTACAGACAAGTGGCGTCGCTACCATGCGGCGGGCACGGCTTTTTCTTGCTGTGGATGGCCTAAAGGGACGCTTCCAGTGGGAGAGCAGTGGAAATACATGCCAAGATACTTCCATTTCGAAGTGATCTTTGTAGTACAAAGGAAACGTTTTGCCGCTGCTGCTGCAACGGTAACGTGGCCGAGCGGTCTAAGGCGCTGGTTTTAGGCACCAGTCTCTTCGGAGGCGTGGGTTCGAATCCCACCGTTGCCACTTTTTACGTCTCATTTTTGTGCCGTTGCGGTGTGTTCTCGTGGGGTAGGACGCAGCTCTTGTGACGCGCGTGTTGTGTAGGTAGCGTGGCCGAGCGGTCTAAGGCGCTGGTGTCAGGCACCATTCTCTTCGGAGGCGTGGGTTCCAATCCCACAGCTGCCAAGCGTGTAATGTCTCCTGTGTCGAAGGCAGATGCACTCATTGCCCGCAAAGGAAGCAGCACAACAAGGCGTGAGCGTCTGCTTGGTGAATGGTCGTAGAACAGTGCGTGGTGCAACGACAGCATTTGTAGGCACCTTTTGCTCTCATCATTGCTGGCGTTCGTCTCCACGAAATGCGTCCGGAGCACGCCGTTCTATAACGCGAGAGAGTGGATTTTTTACAGTTGTCGTCAGTTAACCGTGCGTGGCTGCTGCGTTCGCTGGAAAGAGCACTGCCGTCGTTATCCGGTGTGGTCTAGTGGCTAGGATACCTGGCTCTCACCCAGGAGGCCCGGGTTCGATTCCCGGTACCGGAATTGCGCGTTTTTGTTGCTCCTCTTATGCGACTTGTCTCGACTTTGCTCGACTGACGCTACGCTGACGCGTGCAGAAAGCTACGTTAAGTATGATTCACGGCAACACCTGACGGCGAGAGAGATGAAGCGTCTATCCACTTGTTATCCAGCCACATACCTGTAGTCAAGAGGCTTGGGGGACTGCAAGACATTGCCACGGAGGTGAATGCAGCTAACCACTGTAGTTAGTGTCCTGACAGCGCAGGCACGTTCATTTGCTCGTATACATGTGATGGAGACCGTGTCTGACACTGCTGTGGCGTACACCTTGGCCTAGGCTTTGCTGGGTATCGCCACTTGCATTCCAGCCAGCTGCCTTCGCGGGCGCCTCCGTGGCCATGGCCGTGATCGTCTAGTGGTTAGGACATTGCGTTGTGGCCGCAATAACCCAGGTTCGAATTCTGGTCACGGCAATTTTGAAAGTTTTGCCTTGCTGCCGTTGCAATGACGAGTACTCGAAATGACAGTACTCTCTTGATTTTTTCACTCGTGTTCCGCAGGCCGCAGTTTGCACTACCACTTCATCCCCAACACGTAATGTCGCCTCCCAGAGCGCAGACGTCCGCTGCTCTCTGTAGTCGAAAAGGGCAGTTGTTTGAAGTGCGATGGATGAGCAGCCAGTCCCAGCAGAACAGGAAGCTGTGGCGTGCACTGTTTGTACAAATGCTAGGAACACTGGCGCACCAAGCAGCGCATGTAGCGTGGCCGAGCGCTTTAAGGCGCTGGTTTAAGGCACCAGTCTCTCTGTTGGCGCGGTTTCGAGTCCTGTAGCTGTCGGGGGTTTCGCTGTGATCGCGTTAACCTGCCGCTTTTTCTTCAAGTGTAACCTCCTTGAGCTCACATATGTTTGACACATGGAGCATTCTAGCTCCGCCTGACAGTTACAGCTACGATAATTTAGTGGTTACGGAAAGCCCAGGTTCGAAACCTGGTCACGGCACGAAAACGTCTCTTGACGCTGTCTCCTTAACTGCGACAGCTACAGACAAGTGGCGTCGCTACCATGCGGCGGGCACGGCTTTTTCTTGCTGTGGATGGCCTAAAGGGACGCTTCCAGTGGGAGAGCAGTGGAAATACATGCCAAGATACTTCCATTTCGAAGTGATCTTTGTAGTACAAAGGAAACGTTTTGCCGCTGCTGCTGCAACGGTAACGTGGCCGAGCGGTCTAAGGCGCTGGTTTTAGGCACCAGTCTCTTCGGAGGCGTGGGTTCGAATCCCACCGTTGCCACTTTTTACGTCTCATTTTTGTGCCGTTGCGGTGTGTTCTCGTGGGGTAGGACGCAGCTCTTGTGACGCGCGTGTTGTGTAGGTAGCGTGGCCGAGCGGTCTAAGGCGCTGGTGTCAGGCACCATTCTCTTCGGAGGCGTGGGTTCCAATCCCACAGCTGCCAAGCGTGTAATGTCTCCTGTGTCGAAGGCAGATGCACTCATTGCCCGCAAAGGAAGCAGCACAACAAGGCGTGAGCGTCTGCTTGGTGAATGGTCGTAGAACAGTGCGTGGTGCAACGACAGCATTTGTAGGCACCTTTTGCTCTCATCATTGCTGGCGTTCGTCTCCACGAAATGCGTCCGGAGCACGCCGTTCTATAACGCGAGAGAGTGGATTTTTTACAGTTGTCGTCAGTTAACCGTGCGTGGCTGCTGCGTTCGCTGGAAAGAGCACTGCCGTCGTTATCCGGTGTGGTCTAGTGGCTAGGATACCTGGCTCTCACCCAGGAGGCCCGGGTTCGATTCCCGGTACCGGAATTGCGCGTTTTTGTTGCTCCTCTTATGCGACTTGTCTCGACTTTGCTCGACTGACGCTACGCTGACGCGTGCAGAAAGCTACGTTAAGTATGATTCACGGCAACACCTGACGGCGAGAGAGATGAAGCGTCTATCCACTTGTTATCCAGCCACATACCTGTAGTCAAGAGGCTTGGGGGACTGCAAGACATTGCCACGGAGGTGAATGCAGCTAACCACTGTAGTTAGTGTCCTGACAGCGCAGGCACGTTCATTTGCTCGTATACATGTGATGGAGACCGTGTCTGACACTGCTGTGGCGTACACCTTGGCCTAGGCTTTGCTGGGTATCGCCACTTGCATTCCAGCCAGCTGCCTTCGCGGGCGCCTCCGTGGCCATGGCCGTGATCGTCTAGTGGTTAGGACATTGCGTTGTGGCCGCAATAACCCAGGTTCGAATTCTGGTCACGGCAATTTTGAAAGTTTTGCCTTGCTGCCGTTGCAATGACGAGTACTCGAAATGACAGTACTCTCTTGATTTTTTCACTCGTGTTCCGCAGGCCGCAGTTTGCACTACCACTTCATCCCCAACACGTAATGTCGCCTCCCAGAGCGCAGACGTCCGCTGCTCTCTGTAGTCGAAAAGGGCAGTTGTTTGAAGTGCGATGGATGAGCAGCCAGTCCCAGCAGAACAGGAAGCTGTGGCGTGCACTGTTTGTACAAATGCTAGGAACACTGGCGCACCAAGCAGCGCATGTAGCGTGGCCGAGCGCTTTAAGGCGCTGGTTTAAGGCACCAGTCTCTCTGTTGGCGCGGTTTCGAGTCCTGTAGCTGTCGGGGGTTTCGCTGTGATCGCGTTAACCTGCCGCTTTTTCTTCAAGTGTAACCTCCTTGAGCTCACATATGTTTGACACATGGAGCATTCTAGCTCCGCCTGACAGTTACAGCTACGATAATTTAGTGGTTACGGAAAGCCCAGGTTCGAAACCTGGTCACGGCACGAAAACGTCTCTTGACGCTGTCTCCTTAACTGCGACAGCTACAGACAAGTGGCGTCGCTACCATGCGGCGGGCACGGCTTTTTCTTGCTGTGGATGGCCTAAAGGGACGCTTCCAGTGGGAGAGCAGTGGAAATACATGCCAAGATACTTCCATTTCGAAGTGATCTTTGTAGTACAAAGGAAACGTTTTGCCGCTGCTGCTGCAACGGTAACGTGGCCGAGCGGTCTAAGGCGCTGGTTTTAGGCACCAGTCTCTTCGGAGGCGTGGGTTCGAATCCCACCGTTGCCACTTTTTACGTCTCATTTTTGTGCCGTTGCGGTGTGTTCTCGTGGGGTAGGACGCAGCTCTTGTGACGCGCGTGTTGTGTAGGTAGCGTGGCCGAGCGGTCTAAGGCGCTGGTGTCAGGCACCATTCTCTTCGGAGGCGTGGGTTCCAATCCCACAGCTGCCAAGCGTGTAATGTCTCCTGTGTCGAAGGCAGATGCACTCATTGCCCGCAAAGGAAGCAGCACAACAAGGCGTGAGCGTCTGCTTGGTGAATGGTCGTAGAACAGTGCGTGGTGCAACGACAGCATTTGTAGGCACCTTTTGCTCTCATCATTGCTGGCGTTCGTCTCCACGAAATGCGTCCGGAGCACGCCGTTCTATAACGCGAGAGAGTGGATTTTTTACAGTTGTCGTCAGTTAACCGTGCGTGGCTGCTGCGTTCGCTGGAAAGAGCACTGCCGTCGTTATCCGGTGTGGTCTAGTGGCTAGGATACCTGGCTCTCACCCAGGAGGCCCGGGTTCGATTCCCGGTACCGGAATTGCGCGTTTTTGTTGCTCCTCTTATGCGACTTGTCTCGACTTTGCTCGACTGACGCTACGCTGACGCGTGCAGAAAGCTACGTTAAGTATGATTCACGGCAACACCTGACGGCGAGAGAGATGAAGCGTCTATCCACTTGTTATCCAGCCACATACCTGTAGTCAAGAGGCTTGGGGGACTGCAAGACATTGCCACGGAGGTGAATGCAGCTAACCACTGTAGTTAGTGTCCTGACAGCGCAGGCACGTTCATTTGCTCGTATACATGTGATGGAGACCGTGTCTGACACTGCTGTGGCGTACACCTTGGCCTAGGCTTTGCTGGGTATCGCCACTTGCATTCCAGCCAGCTGCCTTCGCGGGCGCCTCCGTGGCCATGGCCGTGATCGTCTAGTGGTTAGGACATTGCGTTGTGGCCGCAATAACCCAGGTTCGAATTCTGGTCACGGCAATTTTGAAAGTTTTGCCTTGCTGCCGTTGCAATGACGAGTACTCGAAATGACAGTACTCTCTTGATTTTTTCACTCGTGTTCCGCAGGCCGCAGTTTGCACTACCACTTCATCCCCAACACGTAATGTCGCCTCCCAGAGCGCAGACGTCCGCTGCTCTCTGTAGTCGAAAAGGGCAGTTGTTTGAAGTGCGATGGATGAGCAGCCAGTCCCAGCAGAACAGGAAGCTGTGGCGTGCACTGTTTGTACAAATGCTAGGAACACTGGCGCACCAAGCAGCGCATGTAGCGTGGCCGAGCGCTTTAAGGCGCTGGTTTAAGGCACCAGTCTCTCTGTTGGCGCGGTTTCGAGTCCTGTAGCTGTCGGGGGTTTCGCTGTGATCGCGTTAACCTGCCGCTTTTTCTTCAAGTGTAACCTCCTTGAGCTCACATATGTTTGACACATGGAGCATTCTAGCTCCGCCTGACAGTTACAGCTACGATAATTTAGTGGTTACGGAAAGCCCAGGTTCGAAACCTGGTCACGGCACGAAAACGTCTCTTGACGCTGTCTCCTTAACTGCGACAGCTACAGACAAGTGGCGTCGCTACCATGCGGCGGGCACGGCTTTTTCTTGCTGTGGATGGCCTAAAGGGACGCTTCCAGTGGGAGAGCAGTGGAAATACATGCCAAGATACTTCCATTTCGAAGTGATCTTTGTAGTACAAAGGAAACGTTTTGCCGCTGCTGCTGCAACGGTAACGTGGCCGAGCGGTCTAAGGCGCTGGTTTTAGGCACCAGTCTCTTCGGAGGCGTGGGTTCGAATCCCACCGTTGCCACTTTTTACGTCTCATTTTTGTGCCGTTGCGGTGTGTTCTCGTGGGGTAGGACGCAGCTCTTGTGACGCGCGTGTTGTGTAGGTAGCGTGGCCGAGCGGTCTAAGGCGCTGGTGTCAGGCACCATTCTCTTCGGAGGCGTGGGTTCCAATCCCACAGCTGCCAAGCGTGTAATGTCTCCTGTGTCGAAGGCAGATGCACTCATTGCCCGCAAAGGAAGCAGCACAACAAGGCGTGAGCGTCTGCTTGGTGAATGGTCGTAGAACAGTGCGTGGTGCAACGACAGCATTTGTAGGCACCTTTTGCTCTCATCATTGCTGGCGTTCGTCTCCACGAAATGCGTCCGGAGCACGCCGTTCTATAACGCGAGAGAGTGGATTTTTTACAGTTGTCGTCAGTTAACCGTGCGTGGCTGCTGCGTTCGCTGGAAAGAGCACTGCCGTCGTTATCCGGTGTGGTCTAGTGGCTAGGATACCTGGCTCTCACCCAGGAGGCCCGGGTTCGATTCCCGGTACCGGAATTGCGCGTTTTTGTTGCTCCTCTTATGCGACTTGTCTCGACTTTGCTCGACTGACGCTACGCTGACGCGTGCAGAAAGCTACGTTAAGTATGATTCACGGCAACACCTGACGGCGAGAGAGATGAAGCGTCTATCCACTTGTTATCCAGCCACATACCTGTAGTCAAGAGGCTTGGGGGACTGCAAGACATTGCCACGGAGGTGAATGCAGCTAACCACTGTAGTTAGTGTCCTGACAGCGCAGGCACGTTCATTTGCTCGTATACATGTGATGGAGACCGTGTCTGACACTGCTGTGGCGTACACCTTGGCCTAGGCTTTGCTGGGTATCGCCACTTGCATTCCAGCCAGCTGCCTTCGCGGGCGCCTCCGTGGCCATGGCCGTGATCGTCTAGTGGTTAGGACATTGCGTTGTGGCCGCAATAACCCAGGTTCGAATTCTGGTCACGGCAATTTTGAAAGTTTTGCCTTGCTGCCGTTGCAATGACGAGTACTCGAAATGACAGTACTCTCTTGATTTTTTCACTCGTGTTCCGCAGGCCGCAGTTTGCACTACCACTTCATCCCCAACACGTAATGTCGCCTCCCAGAGCGCAGACGTCCGCTGCTCTCTGTAGTCGAAAAGGGCAGTTGTTTGAAGTGCGATGGATGAGCAGCCAGTCCCAGCAGAACAGGAAGCTGTGGCGTGCACTGTTTGTACAAATGCTAGGAACACTGGCGCACCAAGCAGCGCATGTAGCGTGGCCGAGCGCTTTAAGGCGCTGGTTTAAGGCACCAGTCTCTCTGTTGGCGCGGTTTCGAGTCCTGTAGCTGTCGGGGGTTTCGCTGTGATCGCGTTAACCTGCCGCTTTTTCTTCAAGTGTAACCTCCTTGAGCTCACATATGTTTGACACATGGAGCATTCTAGCTCCGCCTGACAGTTACAGCTACGATAATTTAGTGGTTACGGAAAGCCCAGGTTCGAAACCTGGTCACGGCACGAAAACGTCTCTTGACGCTGTCTCCTTAACTGCGACAGCTACAGACAAGTGGCGTCGCTACCATGCGGCGGGCACGGCTTTTTCTTGCTGTGGATGGCCTAAAGGGACGCTTCCAGTGGGAGAGCAGTGGAAATACATGCCAAGATACTTCCATTTCGAAGTGATCTTTGTAGTACAAAGGAAACGTTTTGCCGCTGCTGCTGCAACGGTAACGTGGCCGAGCGGTCTAAGGCGCTGGTTTTAGGCACCAGTCTCTTCGGAGGCGTGGGTTCGAATCCCACCGTTGCCACTTTTTACGTCTCATTTTTGTGCCGTTGCGGTGTGTTCTCGTGGGGTAGGACGCAGCTCTTGTGACGCGCGTGTTGTGTAGGTAGCGTGGCCGAGCGGTCTAAGGCGCTGGTGTCAGGCACCATTCTCTTCGGAGGCGTGGGTTCCAATCCCACAGCTGCCAAGCGTGTAATGTCTCCTGTGTCGAAGGCAGATGCACTCATTGCCCGCAAAGGAAGCAGCACAACAAGGCGTGAGCGTCTGCTTGGTGAATGGTCGTAGAACAGTGCGTGGTGCAACGACAGCATTTGTAGGCACCTTTTGCTCTCATCATTGCTGGCGTTCGTCTCCACGAAATGCGTCCGGAGCACGCCGTTCTATAACGCGAGAGAGTGGATTTTTTACAGTTGTCGTCAGTTAACCGTGCGTGGCTGCTGCGTTCGCTGGAAAGAGCACTGCCGTCGTTATCCGGTGTGGTCTAGTGGCTAGGATACCTGGCTCTCACCCAGGAGGCCCGGGTTCGATTCCCGGTACCGGAATTGCGCGTTTTTGTTGCTCCTCTTATGCGACTTGTCTCGACTTTGCTCGACTGACGCTACGCTGACGCGTGCAGAAAGCTACGTTAAGTATGATTCACGGCAACACCTGACGGCGAGAGAGATGAAGCGTCTATCCACTTGTTATCCAGCCACATACCTGTAGTCAAGAGGCTTGGGGGACTGCAAGACATTGCCACGGAGGTGAATGCAGCTAACCACTGTAGTTAGTGTCCTGACAGCGCAGGCACGTTCATTTGCTCGTATACATGTGATGGAGACCGTGTCTGACACTGCTGTGGCGTACACCTTGGCCTAGGCTTTGCTGGGTATCGCCACTTGCATTCCAGCCAGCTGCCTTCGCGGGCGCCTCCGTGGCCATGGCCGTGATCGTCTAGTGGTTAGGACATTGCGTTGTGGCCGCAATAACCCAGGTTCGAATTCTGGTCACGGCAATTTTGAAAGTTTTGCCTTGCTGCCGTTGCAATGACGAGTACTCGAAATGACAGTACTCTCTTGATTTTTTCACTCGTGTTCCGCAGGCCGCAGTTTGCACTACCACTTCATCCCCAACACGTAATGTCGCCTCCCAGAGCGCAGACGTCCGCTGCTCTCTGTAGTCGAAAAGGGCAGTTGTTTGAAGTGCGATGGATGAGCAGCCAGTCCCAGCAGAACAGGAAGCTGTGGCGTGCACTGTTTGTACAAATGCTAGGAACACTGGCGCACCAAGCAGCGCATGTAGCGTGGCCGAGCGCTTTAAGGCGCTGGTTTAAGGCACCAGACTCTCTGTTGGCGCGGTTTCGAGTCCTGTAGCTGTCGGGGGTTTCGCTGTGATCGCGTTAACCTGCCGCTTTTTCTTCAAGTGTAACCTCCTTGAGCTCACATATGTTTGACACATGGAGCATTCTAGCTCCGCCTGACAGTTACA
>NW_026048571.1:47500-52500 GCF_023864345.2 Schistocerca serialis cubense | reverse complement strand
GCCCTCCAATAGATACTCGTTAAAGGATTTAAAGTGTACTCATTCCGATTACGGGGCCTCGGATGAGTCCCGTATCGTTATTTTTCGTCACTACCTCCCCGTGCCGGGAGTGGGTAATTTGCGCGCCTGCTGCCTTCCTTGGATGTGGTAGCCGTTTCTCAGGCTCCCTCTCCGGAATCGAACCCTGATTCCCCGTTACCCGTTACAACCATGGTAGGCGCAGAACCTACCATCGACAGTTGATAAGGCAGACATTTGAAAGATGCGTCGCCGGTACGAGGACCGTGCGATCAGCCCAAAGTTATTCAGAGTCACCAAGGCAAACGGACCGGACGAGCCGACCGATTGGTTTTGATCTAATAAAAGCGTCCCTTCCATCTCTGGTCGGGACTCTGTTTGCATGTATTAGCTCTAGAATTACCACAGTTATCCAAGTAACGTGGGTACGATCTAAGGAACCATAACTGATTTAATGAGCCATTCGCGGTTTCACCTTAATGCGGCTTGTACTGAGACATGCATGGCTTAATCTTTGAGACAAGCATATGACTACTGGCAGGATCAACCAGGGAGCTGCGTCAACTAGAGCTGAGCAGCCGGCCGCCCGGGAGTGTGTCCCGGGGGCCCGCGCGAACACGCAAGCGTCCGCTCAATTATTCTGCAAACAGGAGGAGGCTGAGCTCCCCTGCACCATACACCTCGAAACCCTCTCAGGTCCCGGCGGCGCGCAGCGCCGTCCTAAGTACTTGGTCGGGTTCGAGAGAGGCGCAATCGCCCGGGGTTTGGCGAGTAGACGCTTTAGGTGCGACCACCCGTGCTCCCAACTGAGCTTGCCGCTGCCGACAGAGGCCCGGGAGCGTGCTGTCGTGGCATTGCCGGCGGGAGACAACACGCGCCACCTACGGTGACCGGCAGCTCCAACGCCAGCGCCACAGAAGGACAAAAGCCCCACTTGGGTGCCGAAGCGAACTCTCCCAGCACAGCGCACGCGCCAACACGTCCGCACAGCTGCGATACAAACCACCTGCGAGAACCGCAGAGGCGACCGAGCAGCAGACGGCGTCGCGGCGCCGAGCGCCGGGCGGCGGCGCATCCTCAGCGCACACAGTCCTCAATCGGACCAGCACACTGCAGATGTCCACCGCGCTTCGCACCGGGCCCGCGAGGACCTACTTTGGCCGCACGGCGCCGCGTGCAGGGTGCGCCGGCGCGCAGCTGCGCCGCCTGCCGCCTCCGTCGGCCGGCGCGCCTGCCACTGGCCGCCCCCACCAGCCGGCTGTAGCGCGTGCGCCCACGCACCGCGCGGCCAGCACGCCGGGAGGCCCCCCCTCACCGGCCGGGGACGGTCCCACCCAGCCACCGCCGCGTATCGCTTCACACCCAGATGCCATTCACGTTCGTGGGCATGGTGGGTATCGCTGGAACAACCGGTTGGTAGCTCAACCGATCGTCGCCATCACTGATTCACCTCTAGCGAGAACAACCGCACCACAACGGTTTACCAGTTGTTCATTTGCGTAACGTCACCAGCAAACGTAGGCGTCCATCGCCATTTGCAAATTCAACGATTGTTGCATGCCTGTGTCAGGTGTCACGACACACTATGTCTGCCCACATACACGCAACAACATGTGCACGCTTCGCGAACACGTGGAAGGTGGCCCCCGTACGTATGCGATGTCCATTGCGCGAACGACTGTCAACCGGCCTCTGTCGCATGTCGCAGATGTGGAACGCAGTGCACCATGCTATCACGGTGTGTGAGAAGAGACGACTACGTCTGACAACACGCGCCACTACATCAACAGACGGCTCATGCTGATCGCCATCCAGGGCATACCACACTGCAATCCAGCTCTTATAGGGAGACGACACGTAGCTGAGTGCACAACATTTGGACCGCATGGTTCGCCGTTGTTGGCGCAGTCGTTGTACGGTCACATGTACCACGATGTATCATTCAGTACATGAGGACCAATGTGCAGTACAGTGTGTGATTTGGACGTACAACATCAGCGGACAGTTGACACAGGCCGTACCACAGCGTAGGCTAAGTGCTTCGCCATGCGAATGCCAATGAACAACTGCAAATGCCAATGAACAACTGCAAAGGGCATTGAGCATGTACGTCCTGCTGCCATCCACATTACAGTGTATAGCTGCAAGGTGTTTAACATGAAGCGATACACTGGGGACCGGGCAGTGCGAGTAGCAAACTATATTGCGGGGGTTGCAGTTAGGCAACACTACACTAATTTAACGCGTCGTATGACAATTACAGAGCAGGTTAAGGCCCAACGTGTGTTGGGTTAAGGCCCAACGTGTGTTGGGTTAAGGCCCAACGTGTGTTGGGTTAAGGCCCAACGTGTGTTGGGTTAAGGCCCAACGTGTGTTGGGTTAAGGCCCAACGTGTGTTGGGTTAAGGCCCAACGTGTGTTGGGTTAAGGCCCAACGTGTGTTGGGTTAAGGCCCAACGTGTGTTGGGTTAAGGCCCAACGTGTGTTGGGTTAAGGCCCAACGTGTGTTGGGTTAAGGCCCAACGTGTGTTGGGTTAAGGCCCAACGTGTGTTGGGTTAAGGCCCAACGTGTGTTGGGTTAAGGCCCAACGTGTGTTGGGTTAAGGCCCAACGTGTGTTGGGTTAAGGCCCAACGTGTGTTGGGTTAAGGCCCAACGTGTGTTGGGTTAAGGCCCAACGTGTGTTGGGTTAAGGCCCAACATAGGTTGGGTTAAGGCCCAACATAGGTTGGGTTAAGGCGCAACATAGGTTGGGTTAAGGCGCAACATAGGTTGGGTTAAGGCGCAACATAGGTTGGGTTAAGGCGCAACATAGGTTGGGTTAAGGCGCAACATAGGTTGGGTTAAGGCGCAACATAGGTTGGGTTAAGGCGCAACATAGGTTGGGTTAAGGCCCAACATAGGTTGGGTTAAGGCGCAACATAGGTTGGGTTAAGGCGCAACATAGGTTGGGTTAAGGCGCAACATAGGTTGGGTTAAGGCGCAACATAGGTTGGGTTAAGGCGCAACATAGGTTGGGTTAAGGCGCAACATAGGTTGGGTTAAGGCGCAACATAGGTTGGGTTAAGGCGCAACATAGGTTAGGTTAAGGCGCAACATAGGTTAGGTTAAGGCGCAACATAGGTTAGGTTAAGGCGCAACATAGGTTAGGTTAAGGCGCAACATAGGTTAGGTTAAGGCGCAACATAGGTTAGGTTAAGGCGCAACATAGGTTAGGTTAAGGCGCAACATAGGTTAGGTTAAGGCGCAACATAGGTTAGGTTAAGGCGCAACATAGGTTAGGTTAAGGCGCAACATAGGTTAGGTTAAGGCGCAACATAGGTTAGGTTAAGGCGCAACATAGGTTAGGTTAAGGCGCAACATAGGTTAGGTTAAGGCGCAACATAGGTTAGGTTAAGGCGCAACATAGGTTAGGTTAAGGCGCAACATAGGTTAGGTTAAGGCGCAACATAGGTTAGGTTAAGGCGCAACATAGGTTAGGTTAAGGCGCAACATAGGTTAGGTTAAGGCGCAACATAGGTTAGGTTAAGGCGCAACATAGGTTAGGTTAAGGCGCAACATAGGTTAGGTTGAGGCACAATATAGGTTAGGTTGAGGTACCGTATAGGTTAGGTTAAGGTACAGTATAGTTTAGGTTAAGGTACAGTATAGTTTAGGTTAAGGTACAGTATAGTTTAGGTTAAGGTACAGTATAGTTTAGGTTAAGGTACAGTATAGTTTAGGTTAAGGTACAGTATAGTTTAGGTTAAGGTACAGTATAGTTTAGGTTAAGGTACACATTGTTGTATGGAAAGGTGTAATGGGGGGGGGGGGGGGGGGCGGCCGGTCGGTTTGTTGATTGTGATTATAGTAAGTGGATGCCTGCGGCATCATCTGATTTGCCACGTCAGGATGCACCTTTGGCTCATGACAGGCGGCGCTCCGATTCCATGCTTGTGGCAGACCTGTGTCTTTCATTCCTGCCATTGTTTGTGTGCTGTGAGAGGAGGCAGTATTGTGATGTTGGGTGCACCCCTGTGTAGGACATGTGTGGGTGTTGGTGGCTTAGCTGAGCAATGGTGGTTGTCGGGGGGGTGGGATATTCCGTTTTCTGAGTGGACCTCCCAGTCTGGTTATGACAGTGTGGATTGTCTCATGTGGCGGAGAGGATGCACTGGGTGTTGTTCCATGCTGGTGCTTACATATTGTCTGTGTGCGTGTTACAGGCGGAGAGTAGTGCGTGATAAGAGTGTGTGGCTGCCGTGTGGTTGTGATTGTGAGCAGAGTCTTTCAGCATGTATACGGACAGTTGTATATATTATCTGTATTCTGATGGGTCTATGTATTACTAATCAGCGCCGTGTATACGTTTAATCCGGTTCCAGTCGAAACTGTTGTATCTCTGTACATTAGTGACACGGCGAGCGCGCTATGTAGCTACTCGTCTCGGCAGCTTCCACCGGTGTATGGCAAATGATTATAAGCAATGAGTCGAGTCGTCAATACCGATAGTGTGACGTCACATGTCTGGGGTGGGGGACGCTGCGCCCTTCCGGTGGGTCATGGCCTAGAAAGACGCTCCCCACGCAGGGGGGCTTGGACTGTCATAAACTCTTCCGAGTAATATACTTGCCGTACGTTTTTGCGACTGCGAGTGCAACGCCCACCGGTACCGACATGGATGGAGCGCCTCCTAGCTGACCGCTCAGCATCGGCATTCGTACAGAGAGCAACGCGATCGCGTCTCTAGCTCGTAACTGGTACAGCTCGCAGCTCATGTATAGGGACAGCGGGAATGTCGCATATTGGACATAACTCTTCATGAAACGCAAGTTATAGGGGTGGATTGCACATTGCGACTGCGGGAAAAGTCCGCCGTTCATCCGCTGGAGTTGCGAGTTGGGCGGTTAGGGTGGGGCGCCGGTGGAGTGATTGCCGGTCGACGATTTCGTGCGGCAGAGGCGCTGGCGTTGGGGTGCTGTGGTCGACAGAGGACGCAGGCTTT
>NW_026048571.1:32500-37500 GCF_023864345.2 Schistocerca serialis cubense | reverse complement strand
AAGTAATCGCTGACAGCACAAAGGATGTCACGCGACTAGTTAGCAGGCTAGAGTCTCGTTCGTTATCGGAATTAACCAGACAAATCGCTCCACCAACTAAGAACGGCCATGCACCACCACCCACCGAATCAAGAAAGAGCTATCAATCTGTCAATCCTTCCGGTGTCCGGGCCTGGTGAGGTTTCCCGTGTTGAGTCAAATTAAGCCGCAGGCTCCACTCCTGGTGGTGCCCTTCCGTCAATTCCTTTAAGTTTCAGCTTTGCAACCATACTTCCCCCGGAACCCAAAAGCTTTGGTTTCCCGGAGGCTGCCCGCCGAGTCATCGGAGGAACTGCGGCGGATCGCTGGCTGGCATCGTTTATGGTTAGAACTAGGGCGGTATCTGATCGCCTTCGAACCTCTAACTTTCGTTCTTGATTAATGAAAACATACTTGGCAAATGCTTTCGCTTCTGTTCGTCTTGCGACGATCCAAGAATTTCACCTCTAACGTCGCAATACGAATGCCCCCGCCTGTCCCTATTAATCATTACCTCGGGTTCCGAAAACCAACAAAATAGAACCGAGGTCCTATTCCATTATTCCATGCACACAGTATTCAGGCGGGCTTGCCTGCTTTAAGCACTCTAATTTGTTCAAAGTAAACGTGCCGGCCCACCGAGACACTCACTCAAGAGCACCCTGGTAGGATTGCAACGGGGTCCGCCTCGGGACGCACGAGCACGCACGAGGCGCGTCGCACGCCTTCAGCTCGCCCCACCGGCAGGACGTCCCACGATACATGCCAGTTAAACACCGACGGGCGGTGAACCAACAGCGTGGGACACAAATCCAACTACGAGCTTTTTAACCGCAACAACTTTAATATACGCTATTGGAGCTGGAATTACCGCGGCTGCTGGCACCAGACTTGCCCTCCAATAGATACTCGTTAAAGGATTTAAAGTGTACTCATTCCGATTACGGGGCCTCGGATGAGTCCCGTATCGTTATTTTTCGTCACTACCTCCCCGTGCCGGGAGTGGGTAATTTGCGCGCCTGCTGCCTTCCTTGGATGTGGTAGCCGTTTCTCAGGCTCCCTCTCCGGAATCGAACCCTGATTCCCCGTTACCCGTTACAACCATGGTAGGCGCAGAACCTACCATCGACAGTTGATAAGGCAGACATTTGAAAGATGCGTCGCCGGTACGAGGACCGTGCGATCAGCCCAAAGTTATTCAGAGTCACCAAGGCAAACGGACCGGACGAGCCGACCGATTGGTTTTGATCTAATAAAAGCGTCCCTTCCATCTCTGGTCGGGACTCTGTTTGCATGTATTAGCTCTAGAATTACCACAGTTATCCAAGTAACGTGGGTACGATCTAAGGAACCATAACTGATTTAATGAGCCATTCGCGGTTTCACCTTAATGCGGCTTGTACTGAGACATGCATGGCTTAATCTTTGAGACAAGCATATGACTACTGGCAGGATCAACCAGGGAGCTGCGTCAACTAGAGCTGAGCAGCCGGCCGCCCGGGAGTGTGTCCCGGGGGCCCGCGCGAACACGCAAGCGTCCGCTCAATTATTCTGCAAACAGGAGGAGGCTGAGCTCCCCTGCACCATACACCTCGAAACCCTCTCAGGTCCCGGCGGCGCGCAGCGCCGTCCTAAGTACTTGGTCGGGTTCGAGAGAGGCGCAATCGCCCGGGGTTTGGCGAGTAGACGCTTTAGGTGCGACCACCCGTGCTCCCAACTGAGCTTGCCGCTGCCGACAGAGGCCCGGGAGCGTGCTGTCGTGGCATTGCCGGCGGGAGACAACACGCGCCACCTACGGTGACCGGCAGCTCCAACGCCAGCGCCACAGAAGGACAAAAGCCCCACTTGGGTGCCGAAGCGAACTCTCCCAGCACAGCGCACGCGCCAACACGTCCGCACAGCTGCGATACAAACCACCTGCGAGAACCGCAGAGGCGACCGAGCAGCAGACGGCGTCGCGGCGCCGAGCGCCGGGCGGCGGCGCATCCTCAGCGCACACAGTCCTCAATCGGACCAGCACACTGCAGATGTCCACCGCGCTTCGCACCGGGCCCGCGAGGACCTACTTTGGCCGCACGGCGCCGCGTGCAGGGTGCGCCGGCGCGCAGCTGCGCCGCCTGCCGCCTCCGTCGGCCGGCGCGCCTGCCACTGGCCGCCCCCACCAGCCGGCTGTAGCGCGTGCGCCCACGCACCGCGCGGCCAGCACGCCGGGAGGCCCCCCCTCACCGGCCGGGGACGGTCCCACCCAGCCACCGCCGCGTATCGCTTCACACCCAGATGCCATTCACGTTCGTGGGCATGGTGGGTATCGCTGGAACAACCGGTTGGTAGCTCAACCGATCGTCGCCATCACTGATTCACCTCTAGCGAGAACAACCGCACCACAACGGTTTACCAGTTGTTCATTTGCGTAACGTCACCAGCAAACGTAGGCGTCCATCGCCATTTGCAAATTCAACGATTGTTGCATGCCTGTGTCAGGTGTCACGACACACTATGTCTGCCCACATACACGCAACAACATGTGCACGCTTCGCGAACACGTGGAAGGTGGCCCCCGTACGTATGCGATGTCCATTGCGCGAACGACTGTCAACCGGCCTCTGTCGCATGTCGCAGATGTGGAACGCAGTGCACCATGCTATCACGGTGTGTGAGAAGAGACGACTACGTCTGACAACACGCGCCACTACATCAACAGACGGCTCATGCTGATCGCCATCCAGGGCATACCACACTGCAATCCAGCTCTTATAGGGAGACGACACGTAGCTGAGTGCACAACATTTGGACCGCATGGTTCGCCGTTGTTGGCGCAGTCGTTGTACGGTCACATGTACCACGATGTATCATTCAGTACATGAGGACCAATGTGCAGTACAGTGTGTGATTTGGACGTACAACATCAGCGGACAGTTGACACAGGCCGTACCACAGCGTAGGCTAAGTGCTTCGCCATGCGAATGCCAATGAACAACTGCAAATGCCAATGAACAACTGCAAAGGGCATTGAGCATGTACGTCCTGCTGCCATCCACATTACAGTGTATAGCTGCAAGGTGTTTAACATGAAGCGATACACTGGGGACCGGGCAGTGCGAGTAGCAAACTATATTGCGGGGGTTGCAGTTAGGCAACACTACACTAATTTAACGCGTCGTATGACAATTACAGAGCAGGTTAAGGCCCAACGTGTGTTGGGTTAAGGCCCAACGTGTGTTGGGTTAAGGCCCAACGTGTGTTGGGTTAAGGCCCAACGTGTGTTGGGTTAAGGCCCAACGTGTGTTGGGTTAAGGCCCAACGTGTGTTGGGTTAAGGCCCAACGTGTGTTGGGTTAAGGCCCAACGTGTGTTGGGTTAAGGCCCAACGTGTGTTGGGTTAAGGCCCAACGTGTGTTGGGTTAAGGCCCAACGTGTGTTGGGTTAAGGCCCAACGTGTGTTGGGTTAAGGCCCAACGTGTGTTGGGTTAAGGCCCAACGTGTGTTGGGTTAAGGCCCAACGTGTGTTGGGTTAAGGCCCAACGTGTGTTGGGTTAAGGCCCAACGTGTGTTGGGTTAAGGCCCAACGTGTGTTGGGTTAAGGCCCAACGTGTGTTGGGTTAAGGCCCAACATAGGTTGGGTTAAGGCCCAACATAGGTTGGGTTAAGGCCCAACATAGGTTGGGTTAAGGCGCAACATAGGTTGGGTTAAGGCGCAACATAGGTTGGGTTAAGGCGCAACATAGGTTGGGTTAAGGCGCAACATAGGTTGGGTTAAGGCGCAACATAGGTTGGGTTAAGGCCCAACATAGGTTGGGTTAAGGCGCAACATAGGTTGGGTTAAGGCGCAACATAGGTTGGGTTAAGGCGCAACATAGGTTGGGTTAAGGCGCAACATAGGTTGGGTTAAGGCGCAACATAGGTTGGGTTAAGGCGCAACATAGGTTGGGTTAAGGCGCAACATAGGTTAGGTTAAGGCGCAACATAGGTTAGGTTAAGGCGCAACATAGGTTAGGTTAAGGCGCAACATAGGTTAGGTTAAGGCGCAACATAGGTTAGGTTAAGGCGCAACATAGGTTAGGTTAAGGCGCAACATAGGTTAGGTTAAGGCGCAACATAGGTTAGGTTAAGGCGCAACATAGGTTAGGTTAAGGCGCAACATAGGTTAGGTTAAGGCGCAACATAGGTTAGGTTAAGGCGCAACATAGGTTAGGTTAAGGCGCAACATAGGTTAGGTTAAGGCGCAACATAGGTTAGGTTAAGGCGCAACATAGGTTAGGTTAAGGCGCAACATAGGTTAGGTTAAGGCGCAACATAGGTTAGGTTAAGGCGCAACATAGGTTAGGTTAAGGCGCAACATAGGTTAGGTTAAGGCGCAACATAGGTTAGGTTAAGGCGCAACATAGGTTAGGTTAAGGCGCAACATAGGTTAGGTTAAGGCGCAACATAGGTTAGGTTAAGGCGCAACATAGGTTAGGTTAAGGCGCAACATAGGTTAGGTTAAGGCGCAACATAGGTTAGGTTAAGGCGCAACATAGGTTAGGTTGAGGCACAATATAGGTTAGGTTGAGGTACCGTATAGGTTAGGTTAAGGTACAGTATAGTTTAGGTTAAGGTACAGTATAGTTTAGGTTAAGGTACAGTATAGTTTAGGTTAAGGTACAGTATAGTTTAGGTTAAGGTACAGTATAGTTTAGGTTAAGGTACAGTATAGTTTAGGTTAAGGTACACATTGTTGTATGGAAAGGTGTAATGGGGGGGGGGGGGCGGCCGGTCGGTTTGTTGATTGTGATTATAGTAAGTGGATGCCTGCGGCATCATCTGATTTGCCACGTCAGGATGCACCTTTGGCTCATGACAGGCGGCGCTCCGATTCCATGCTTGTGGCAGACCTGTGTCTTTCATTCCTGCCATTGTTTGTGTGCTGTGAGAGGAGGCAGTATTGTGATGTTGGGTGCACCCCTGTGTAGGACATGTGTGGGTGTTGGTGGCTTAGCTGAGCAA
>NW_026048571.1:20000-25000 GCF_023864345.2 Schistocerca serialis cubense | reverse complement strand
GCTGCCCGCCGAGTCATCGGAGGAACTGCGGCGGATCGCTGGCTGGCATCGTTTATGGTTAGAACTAGGGCGGTATCTGATCGCCTTCGAACCTCTAACTTTCGTTCTTGATTAATGAAAACATACTTGGCAAATGCTTTCGCTTCTGTTCGTCTTGCGACGATCCAAGAATTTCACCTCTAACGTCGCAATACGAATGCCCCCGCCTGTCCCTATTAATCATTACCTCGGGTTCCGAAAACCAACAAAATAGAACCGAGGTCCTATTCCATTATTCCATGCACACAGTATTCAGGCGGGCTTGCCTGCTTTAAGCACTCTAATTTGTTCAAAGTAAACGTGCCGGCCCACCGAGACACTCAATAAAGAGCACCCTGGTAGGATTTCAACGGGGTCCGCCTCGGGACGCACGAGCACGCACGAGGCGGTCGCACGCCTTCGGCTCGCCCCACCGGCAGGACGTCCCACGATACATGCCAGTTAAACACCGACGGGCGGTGAACCAACAGCGTGGGACACAAATCCAACTACGAGCTTTTTAACCGCAACAACTTTAATATACGCTATTGGAGCTGGAATTACCGCGGCTGCTGGCACCAGACTTGCCCTCCAATAGATACTCGTTAAAGGATTTAAAGTGTACTCATTCCGATTACGGGGCCTCGGATGAGTCCCGTATCGTTATTTTTCGTCACTACCTCCCCGTGCCGGGAGTGGGTAATTTGCGCGCCTGCTGCCTTCCTTGGATGTGGTAGCCGTTTCTCAGGCTCCCTCTCCGGAATCGAACCCTGATTCCCCGTTACCCGTTACAACCATGGTAGGCGCAGAACCTACCATCGACAGTTGATAAGGCAGACATTTGAAAGATGCGTCGCCGGTACGAGGACCGTGCGATCAGCCCTAAGTTATTCAGAGTCACCAAGGCAAACGGACCGGACGAGCCGACCGATTGGTTTTGATCTAATAAAAGCGTCCCTTCCATCTCTGGTCGGGACTCTGTTTGCATGTATTAGCTCTAGAATTACCACAGTTATCCAAGTAACGTGGGTACGATCTAAGGAACCATAACTGATTTAATGAGCCATTCGCGGTTTCACCTTAATGCGGCTTGTACTGAGACATGCATGGCTTAATCTTTGAGACAAGCATATGACTACTGGCAGGATCAACCAGGGAGCTGCGTCAACTAGAGCTGAGCAGCCGGCCGCCCGGGAGTGTGTCCCGGGGGCCCGCGCGAACACGCAAGCGTCCGCTCAATTATTCTGCAAACAGGAGGAGGCTGAGCTCCCCTGCACAACACACCTCGAAACCCTCTCAGGTCCCGGCGGCGCGCAGCGCCGTCCTAAGTACTTGGTCGGGTTCGAGAGAGGCGCAATCGCCCGGAGTTAGGCGAGTAGACGCTTTAGGTGCGACCACCCGTGCTCCCAACTGAGCTTGCCGCTGCCGACAGAGGCCCGGGAGCGTGCTGTCGTGGCATTGCCGGCGGGAGACAACACGCGCCACCTACGGTGACCGGCAGCTCCAACGCCAGCGCCACAGAAGGACAAAAGCCCTACTTGGGTGCCGAAGCGAACTCTCCCAGCACAGCGCACGCGCCAACACGTCCGCACAGCTGCGATACAAACCACCTGCGAGAACCGCTGGGGCGACCGAGCAGCAGACGGCGTCGCGGCGCCGAGCGCCGGGCGGCGGCGCATCCTCAGCGCACAAAGTCCTCAATCGGACCAGCACACTGCAGATGGCCACCGCGCTTCGCACCGGGCCCGCGAGGACCTACTTTGGCCGCAAGGCGCCGCGAGCAGGGGGCGCCGGCGCGCAGCTGCGCCGCCTGCCGCGTCCGTCGGCCGGCGCGCCTGCCACCGGCCGCCCCCACCAGCCGGCTGTAGCGCGTGCGCCCACGCACCGCGCTGCCAGCACGCCGGGCGGCCCCCCCTCACCGGCCGGGGACGGTCCCACCCAGCCACCGCCGCGTATCGCCTCACACCCAGATCCCCTTTCACGTTCGTGGGCATGGTGGGTCCCCTTTCACGTTCGTGGGCATGGTGGGTATCCCTGAAACAACCGGTTAATAGCTCGACCGATCGTCGCCAACACTGATTCACCTCTAGCGAGAACAACCGCACCACAACGGGTTACCGGTTGTTCATTTGCGTAACGTCACCAGCAAACGTACACGTCCATCGCCATTTGCAACGAGTATTGCATGCCTGTGTCAGGTGTCACAACACACTACGTCTGCCCACATAGACGCAACAACATGTGCACGCCTAGAGAACACGTGGAAGGTAGACCCCGTACGTATGCGGTGTCCATTGCGCGAACGACTGTCAGCCCGCCTCTGCAGCATGTCGCAGATGTGGAACGCGGTGCAACATGCTATCACGGTGTGTGAGAAGAGACGACTACGTCCGAATACACGCTCCACTACATCAACAGACTGCTCATGCTGATCGCCATCCAGGGCGTCCGTTCCTCCCACACGTCTGTATGGCGTACCACACTGCAATCCAGCTCTTATAGGGAGACGACACGTAGCTGCGTGCACAATATTTGGACTGTATGGTCCGCCGTTGCTAGGCGCTGTCGTCATACGGTCACATGGGCCACGATGTATCATTCAGTACATACGGAGCAATGTGCAGTACAGTTTGTGGGTTTTGCGTACATCGGCGGACAGGTGACAGGCCGTACCACAACGTAGGCTGAGTACGTCGGCATGCGAAGGGCATTGAACATGCAAACTTCTCACCGACCAGCTTGCGAAGGCAGGGGGGAAGGGGGGGGGGCATGTACGTCCTGCTGCTATCCACACTACAGTGTATAGCAGGAGCATGTGGAAAGTCAGCAACACCTGCAAGGTGTTTAACATGACGCGATACACAGGGGACCGGGCAGTGCGAGTAGCGAACTATATTGCGAGGGTTGCGGTTAGGCAACACTACACTACTTTAACGGGTTGCATAACAATTACAGAGCAGGTTCAGCGACAACGTGCGTCAGGTTAAGGCGCAATATAGTTTAGGTTACGGCGCACTTTAGGTTAGGTTAAGGCACATTATAGGTTAGGTTAAGGCACAACATGGGTTACGTTAAGGCACAACATGGGTTACGTTAAGGCACAACATGGGTTAGGTTAAGGCACAACATGGGTTAGGTTAAGGCACAACATGGGTTAGGTTAAGGCACAACATGGGTTAGGTTAAGGCACAACATGGGTTAGGTTAAGGCACAACATGGGTTAGGTTAAGGCACAACATGGGTTAGGTTAAGGCACAACATGGGTTAGGTTAAGGCACAACATGGGTTAGGTTAAGGCACAACATGGGTTAGGTTAAGGCACAACATGGGTTAGGTTAAGGCACAACATGGGTTAGGTTAAGGCACAACATGGGTTAGGTTAAGGCACAACATGGGTTAGGTTAAGGCACAACATGGGTTAGGTTAAGGCACAACATGGGTTAGGTTAAGGCACAACATGGGTTAGGTTAAGGCACAACATGGGTTAGGTTAAGGCACAACATGGGTTAGGTTAAGGCACAACATGGGTTAGGTTAAGGCACAACATGGGTTAGGTTAAGGCACAACATGGGTTAGGTTAAGGCACAACATGGGTTAGGTTAAGGCACAACATGGGTTAGGTTAAGGCACAACATGGGTTAGGTTAAGGCACAACATGGGTTAGGTTAAGGCACAACATGGGTTAGGTTAAGGCACAACATGGGTTAGGTTAAGGCACAACATGGGTTAGGTTAAGGCACAACATGGGTTAGGTTAAGGCACAACATGGGTTAGGTTAAGGCACAACATGGGTTAGGTTAAGGCACAACATGGGTTAGGTTAAGGCACAACATGGGTTAGGTTAAGGCACAACATGGGTTAGGTTAAGGCACACCATGGGTTAGGTTAAGGCACACCATGGGTTAGGTTAAGGCACACCATGGGTTAGGTTAAGGCACACCATGGGTTAGGTTAAGGCACAACATGGGTTAGGTTAAGGCACAACATGGGTTAGGTTAAGGCACAACATGGGTTAGGTTAAGGCACAACATGGGTTAGGTTAAGGCACAACGTAGGTTAGGTTAAGGCACAACGTGGGTTAGGTTAAGGCACAACGTGGGTTAGGTTAAGGCACAACGTGGGTTAGGTTAAGGCACAACGTGGGTTAGGTTAAGGCACAACATGGGTTAGGTTAAGGCACAACATGGGTTAGGTTAAGGCACACCATGGGTTAGGTTAAGGCACAACATGGGTTAGGTTAAGGCACAACATGGGTTAGGTTAAGGCACAACATGGGTTAGGTTAAGGCACAACATGGGTTAGGTTAAGGCACAACATGGGTTAGGTTAAGGCACAACATGGGTTAGGTTAAGGCACAACATGGGTTAGGTTAAGGCACAACATGGGTTAGGTTAAGGCACAACGTAGGTTAGGTTAAGGCACAACGTGGGTTAGGTTAAGGCACAACATGGGTTAGGTTAAGGCACAACATGGGTTAGGTTAAGGCACAACATGGGTTAGGTTAAGGCACAACATGGGTTAGGTTAAGGCACAACATGGGTTACGTTACGGCACAACATGGGTTACGTTACGGCACAACATGGGTTACGTTACGGCACAACATGGGTTACGTTACGGCACAACATGGGTTACGTTACGGCACAACATGGGTTACGTTACGGCACAACATGGGTTACGTTACGGCACAACATGGGTTACGTTACGGCACAAATTAGGTTAGGTTACGGCACAAATTAGGTTAGGTTAAGGCACAAATTAGGTTAGGTTAAGGCACAAATTAGGTTAGGTTAAGGCACAAATTAGGTTAGGTTAAGGCACAAATTAGGTTAGGTTAAGGCACAAATTAGGTTAGGTTAAGGCACAAATTAGGTTAGGTTAAGGCACGATATAGGTTAGGTTAAGGCACGATATAGGTTAGGTTAAGGCACGATATAGGTTAGGTTAAGGCACGATATAGGTTAGGTTAAGGCACGATATAGGTT
>NW_026048571.1:12500-15000 GCF_023864345.2 Schistocerca serialis cubense | reverse complement strand
CGACGGAGGGTCGGACCCATCCATCGGCAAGATGGAATGCCGAGGCCCCCCTGGGCAACAGGAGCGTGGAAGTATCCCAGGGGGGTGTCCGCCGGAAGGCGGAACCATCTCCTGACGGCGGCCCGGATGGTGACGTCGGCCGACTTCAATGCACCCACCCGGGTGCGGCTGAGGGCCAGCCCGTGGTACAGGCCAGGGAGAAGTACGTTGGTGAGAGCGTGGAGGCGCTGTTGCGGCTTCAGCGGAGCTCGGGAGATGACGTCAAGCTGCTCCACCAGGTGGCGACGTGGATTGAAGACGCAGCGACCCGCCGTGGAAAATTGCAGCCCCAGGTACCGGAAGGTTTCACCCACACGCAGGGCAGGCATGGTGGTATTGCCTGCTGTGAAGGTGACATTGCTGTCCACCTTCACCTTCTTCTCGCGCCCTGACGCGACTAAGGCGAGGGTGAAACACTTCCGGGCGTTGATCTGCAGCCCCAGGTGGGCGAGGGCTGCGGTAGCTGCGTCGATGAGGGACTGCAAGCCCCTCGGGGTCGCTGCAAACAGCAAGACGTCATCTGCAAAGGCCGCAGCGTTGACTCTGCGACCGAGGATCCGAGCTCCGATGTGGGAGGGCAGTTGGCCTAAAACGTAGTCCACCGCAAAGTTGAACAGGAGGGGGGAGAGGGGATCGCCCTGGCGAACGCCCCGTGCTGGCTGCACAGACACGCCCACGCCGGCGCCGTCCGCTATCACTGTCGTGCTGCCCTCGTAGCACCGCTCGACGTACTCGACAAAGCAATCCGGTAGGCCATGCGCCTTCAGCACAGGGCGAAGGGCAGCATGATCCACCGAATCGAATGCCTTCGAAACGTCGATCGATGCCACAAAGACAGAGCGGCAGGAGCGAACTGCGTCGGTGAGAGCAGTGTCCAAGATGAAAGTATTTTCCAACATCCCATCCCGAGGGATGAATGCCCGCTGACGTTCGTCCACAGCACAAGCGCGCATCAGGCGTGACGCGAGAACCTTGTGAAAGGTCCGCGCCAACACCGAGCAGACCGTAATGGGGCGAAAGTCAGCGGGGGATGTTGGTGCAGCCGTTTTCGGGAGAAGGGACGTCCGCGCGCGAAGCAGGCGTTCCGGGAGGGCGCGGGCCAGAAGGAAGAGATTCATCACTTTCACCAGGACTTCGTGCGGCAGGCGCCGCAACTCCGCTGGGGTAAGGCCGTCCGGCCCGGCCGCTGATCCCCTGGGCGGCAACGCGGCGGCGACCTCCTCATGTGTGACCGTTAAGAGAGTCATAGTTACTCCCGCCGTTTACCCGCGCTTGCTTGAATTTCTTCACGTTGACATTCAGAGCACTGGGCAGAAATCACATTGCGTCAACACCCGCTAGGGCCATCGCAATGCTTTGTTTTAATTAGACAGTCGGATTCCCCCAGTCCGTGCCAGTTCTGAGTTGATCGTTGAATGGCGGCCGAAGAGAATCCGCGCACCCGCGCGCCCCCGGAGGAGCACGCTAAGGCGGACGCGGCCTCGCAGCAAGGAAGATCCGTGGGAGGCCAAGGCACGGGACCGAGCTCGGATCCTGCACGCAGGTTGAAGCACCGGGGCGCGAACGCCGCGCAGGCGCGCGCATCCTGCACCGCCGGCCAGCACGAGGCCGACCAACGGCGAGAGCAGACCACGCCCGCGCTAAACGCCCGCACTTACCGGCACCCCTACGGCACTCACCTCGCCCAGGCCCGGCACGTTAGCGCTGACCCACTTCCCGACCAAGCCCGACACGCCCCGATCCTCAGAGCCAATCCTTATCCCGAAGTTACGGATCCAATTTGCCGACTTCCCTTACCTACATTATTCTATCGACTAGAGGCTCTTCACCTTGGAGACCTGCTGCGGATATGGGTACGAACCGGCGCGACACCTCCACGTGGCCCTCTCCCGGATTTTCAAGGTCCGAGGGGAAGATCGGGACACCGCCGCAACTGCGGTGCTCTTCGCGTTCCAAACCCTATCTCCCTGCTAGAGGATTCCAGGGAACTCGAACGCTCATGCAGAAAAGAAAACTCTTCCCCGATCTCCCGACGGCGTCTCCGGGTCCTTTTGGGTTACCCCGACGAGCATCTCTAAAAGAGGGGCCCGACTTGTATCGGTTCCGCTGCCGGGTTCCGGAATAGGAACCGGATTCCCTTTCGCCCAACGGGGGCCAGCACAAAGTGCATCATGCTATGACGGCCCCCATCAACATCGGATTTCTCCTAGGGCTTAGGATCGACTGACTCGTGTGCAACGGCTGTTCACACGAAACCCTTCTCCGCGTCAGCCCTCCAGGGCCTCGCTGGAGTATTTGCTACTACCACCAAGATCTGCACCGACGGCGGCTCCAGGCAGGCTCACGCCCAGACCCTTCTGCGCCCACCGCCGCGACCCTCCTACTCGTCAGGGCTTCGCGGCCGGCCGCAAGGACCGGCCATGACTGCCAGACTGACGGCCGAGTATAGGCACGACGCTTC
>NW_026048571.1:2500-7500 GCF_023864345.2 Schistocerca serialis cubense | reverse complement strand
GCCGGGCGGCCCCCCCTCACCGGCCGGGGACGGTCCCACCCAGCCACCGCCGCGTATCGCCTCACACCCAGATCCCCTTTCACGTTCGTGGGCATGGTGGGTCCCCTTTCACGTTCGTGGGCATGGTGGGTATCCCTGAAACAACCGGTTAATAGCTCGACCGATCGTCGCCAACACTGATTCACCTCTAGCGAGAACAACCGCACCACAACGGGTTACCGGTTGTTCATTTGCGTAACGTCACCAGCAAACGTACACGTCCATCGCCATTTGCAACGAGTATTGCATGCCTGTGTCAGGTGTCACAACACACTACGTCTGCCCACATAGACGCAACAACATGTGCACGCCTAGAGAACACGTGGAAGGTAGACCCCGTACGTATGCGGTGTCCATTGCGCGAACGACTGTCAGCCCGCCTCTGCAGCATGTCGCAGATGTGGAACGCGGTGCAACATGCTATCACGGTGTGTGAGAAGAGACGACTACGTCCGAATACACGCTCCACTACATCAACAGACTGCTCATGCTGATCGCCATCCAGGGCGTCCGTTCCTCCCACACGTCTGTATGGCGTACCACACTGCAATCCAGCTCTTATAGGGAGACGACACGTAGCTGCGTGCACAATATTTGGACTGTATGGTCCGCCGTTGCTAGGCGCTGTCGTCATACGGTCACATGGGCCACGATGTATCATTCAGTACATACGGAGCAATGTGCAGTACAGTTTGTGGGTTTTGCGTACATCGGCGGACAGGTGACAGGCCGTACCACAACGTAGGCTGAGTACGTCGGCATGCGAAGGGCATTGAACATGCAAACTTCTCACCGACCAGCTTGCGAAGGCAGGGGGGAAGGGGGGGGGCATGTACGTCCTGCTGCTATCCACACTACAGTGTATAGCAGGAGCATGTGGAAAGTCAGCAACACCTGCAAGGTGTTTAACATGACGCGATACACAGGGGACCGGGCAGTGCGAGTAGCGAACTATATTGCGAGGGTTGCGGTTAGGCAACACTACACTACTTTAACGGGTTGCATAACAATTACAGAGCAGGTTCAGCGACAACGTGCGTCAGGTTAAGGCGCAATATAGTTTAGGTTACGGCGCACTTTAGGTTAGGTTAAGGCACATTATAGGTTAGGTTAAGGCACAACATGGGTTACGTTAAGGCACAACATGGGTTACGTTAAGGCACAACATGGGTTAGGTTAAGGCACAACATGGGTTAGGTTAAGGCACAACATGGGTTAGGTTAAGGCACAACATGGGTTAGGTTAAGGCACAACATGGGTTAGGTTAAGGCACAACATGGGTTAGGTTAAGGCACAACATGGGTTAGGTTAAGGCACAACATGGGTTAGGTTAAGGCACAACATGGGTTAGGTTAAGGCACAACATGGGTTAGGTTAAGGCACAACATGGGTTAGGTTAAGGCACAACATGGGTTAGGTTAAGGCACAACATGGGTTAGGTTAAGGCACAACATGGGTTAGGTTAAGGCACAACATGGGTTAGGTTAAGGCACAACATGGGTTAGGTTAAGGCACAACATGGGTTAGGTTAAGGCACAACATGGGTTAGGTTAAGGCACAACATGGGTTAGGTTAAGGCACAACATGGGTTAGGTTAAGGCACAACATGGGTTAGGTTAAGGCACAACATGGGTTAGGTTAAGGCACAACATGGGTTAGGTTAAGGCACAACATGGGTTAGGTTAAGGCACAACATGGGTTAGGTTAAGGCACAACATGGGTTAGGTTAAGGCACAACATGGGTTAGGTTAAGGCACAACATGGGTTAGGTTAAGGCACAACATGGGTTAGGTTAAGGCACAACATGGGTTAGGTTAAGGCACAACATGGGTTAGGTTAAGGCACAACATGGGTTAGGTTAAGGCACAACATGGGTTAGGTTAAGGCACAACATGGGTTAGGTTAAGGCACAACATGGGTTAGGTTAAGGCACAACATGGGTTAGGTTAAGGCACAACATGGGTTAGGTTAAGGCACAACATGGGTTAGGTTAAGGCACACCATGGGTTAGGTTAAGGCACACCATGGGTTAGGTTAAGGCACACCATGGGTTAGGTTAAGGCACACCATGGGTTAGGTTAAGGCACAACATGGGTTAGGTTAAGGCACAACATGGGTTAGGTTAAGGCACAACATGGGTTAGGTTAAGGCACAACATGGGTTAGGTTAAGGCACAACATGGGTTAGGTTAAGGCACAACGTAGGTTAGGTTAAGGCACAACGTGGGTTAGGTTAAGGCACAACGTGGGTTAGGTTAAGGCACAACGTGGGTTAGGTTAAGGCACAACGTGGGTTAGGTTAAGGCACAACATGGGTTAGGTTAAGGCACAACATGGGTTAGGTTAAGGCACACCATGGGTTAGGTTAAGGCACAACATGGGTTAGGTTAAGGCACAACATGGGTTAGGTTAAGGCACAACATGGGTTAGGTTAAGGCACAACATGGGTTAGGTTAAGGCACAACATGGGTTAGGTTAAGGCACAACATGGGTTAGGTTAAGGCACAACATGGGTTAGGTTAAGGCACAACGTAGGTTAGGTTAAGGCACAACGTGGGTTAGGTTAAGGCACAACATGGGTTAGGTTAAGGCACAACATGGGTTAGGTTAAGGCACAACATGGGTTAGGTTAAGGCACAACATGGGTTAGGTTAAGGCACAACATGGGTTACGTTACGGCACAACATGGGTTACGTTACGGCACAACATGGGTTACGTTACGGCACAACATGGGTTACGTTACGGCACAACATGGGTTACGTTACGGCACAACATGGGTTACGTTACGGCACAACATGGGTTACGTTACGGCACAACATGGGTTACGTTACGGCACAAATTAGGTTAGGTTACGGCACAAATTAGGTTAGGTTAAGGCACAAATTAGGTTAGGTTAAGGCACAAATTAGGTTAGGTTAAGGCACAAATTAGGTTAGGTTAAGGCACAAATTAGGTTAGGTTAAGGCACAAATTAGGTTAGGTTAAGGCACAAATTAGGTTAGGTTAAGGCACAAATTAGGTTAGGTTAAGGCACGATATAGGTTAGGTTAAGGCACGATATAGGTTAGGTTAAGGCACGATATAGGTTAGGTTAAGGCACGATATAGGTTAGGTTAAGGCACGATATAGGTTAGGTTAAGGCACGATATAGGTTAGGTTAAGGCACGATATAGGTTAGGTTAAGGCACGATATAGGTTAGGTTAAGGTACGATATAGGTTAGGTTAAGGTACGATATAGGTTAGGTTAAGGTACGATATAGGTTAGGTTAAGGTACGATATAGGTTAGGTTAAGGTACGATATAGGTTAGGTTAAGGTACGATATAGGTTAGGTTAAGGTACGATATAGGTTAGGTTAAGGTACGATATAGGTTAGGTTAAGGTACGATATAGGTTAGGTTAAGGTACGATATAGGTTAGGTTAAGGTACGATATAGCGTAGGTTCAGATACACATTGTTGTAGGGAAAGGTGTATTGGGGGGGGGGGCGGCAGGTTCGTTGATAGTGATTATCGTAATTGGATGCCTGCGGTATTATCCGATTTGTCACGTCAGGATGCACTTTTGGCTCATGACAGGCGGCGCTCCGATTCCATGGTTGTGGCAGATCTGTGTCTTTCATTCCTGCCATTGTTTGTGTGCTGTGACAGGAGGCAGTATTGTGATGTTGGGTGCACCACTGTGTAGGACATGTGTGGGTGTTCGTGGCTTAGCTGAGCAATGTGCGGATGTCGGAAGGGTGGGATATTGTGTTTTCTGGGTGGACCTCCCGGTCTGGTAATGATAGTGTGGATTGTGTCATGTGGCGGAGAGGATGCACTGGATGTTCTTCCATGCTGGTGGTTAGATATTGTGTGTGATAAGAGAGTAGTGTGTGATAAGAGTGTCTGGCTGACGTGTGGTTCTCATTGTGTGCAGAGTCTTTCAGCATGTATAGGGACGGTTGTATATATTATCTGTATTCTGATGGCTCTGCATCTATTACTAATCAGTGCCGTGTATACGGTTACTCTAGTTCCAGTCGAAACTGTTCTATCTCTGTACATTAGTGACACTGCGGCTCCACTATGTTGCCGCCCCTGTCGGCCGTTTCCCCCAGTGTATGGCTAATGATTATCAGCAATCAGTCTATTAGTCAATACCGGTAGTGTGACGACGTCAAATGTCCGGGATGGGGGAAGCTACACCCTTCCCGTGGGTCAGGGCCTAGAAAGACTCTTCCCACGCAGGAGACTCGGACTGTCGTTACTCTTCCGAGACATATATGTGCCCAGCGTTTTTTTGCGGCTGCGAGTGCAACGCCAGGAGGCTCGGACTGTCGTTACTCTTCCGAGATATATATTTGCCCAGCGTTTTTTGCGACTGCGAGTGCAACGCCCACGGGTGCCGACATGGATGGGGCGCTTCCTAGCTGATGGCTCAGCATGAGAATCCGTACAGTGAGCAATGCGATCGCGTCTGTAGCTTGTACGTGGTACAGCTCGCAGCTCATGAATAGGGACAGCGGGAATGTCGCATATTGGAAATATCTCTTCATGAAACGCATGTTATAGGTGTGAATTGCACCTTACGAGTGCGGGAAACGTCCGCCGTTCATCCGCTGGCGATGCGAGTTGGGCGGTTGGGGTGGGGCACGAACGGGTGCAGGTGGTGTGATTGCCGGTCCACGACTTCGTGCGGCAGAGGCACTGGCGTATGGGTGCTGTGGTCGACAGAGGCTGCATGCTTTGTGGGTGGCGTCGAAAGATGGGCACTGTGGGCCCATCGATGTCTTAGTCGGCTTGGCGTCCCATAGATGGCGGTATCGTCGTTGCAGGAGCTCATGCTGAGGGAGACCTACAGATGGCGGTATGTTTTGTGGTGCGCTCGACATGGCGGACGTAGTGTTGTCCGATTCGCATAGATGGCGATACTGTTTTGCCAGCATGGTTGGCGTAGTTCCGTCGGATCCCTGTAGATGGA
>NW_026048570.1:42500-47500 GCF_023864345.2 Schistocerca serialis cubense | reverse complement strand
CAGCCAGACACTCTTATCACGCACTACTCTCTGCCTGTAACAGGCACGCAGACGATATGTAAGCACCAGCATGGAACAACACCCAGTGCATCCTCTCTGCCACATTAGACAATCCACACTATCATAACCAGACCGGGAGGTCCACTCGGAAAACAGAATATCCCACCCTTCCGACAACCACCATTGCTCAGCTAAGCCACCAACACCCACACATGTCCCACACAGGGGTGCACCCAACATCACAATACTGCCTCCTGTCACACCACACAAACAATGGCAGGAATGAAAGACACAGGTCTGCCACAAGCATGGAATCAGAGCGCCGCCTGTTATGAGCCAAAGGTGCACCCTGACGTGGCAAATCAGATGATGCCGCAGTCATTTACTTACGATAATCACAATCAACAAACTGCCGCCCCCCCCCCCCAAAACACCTTTCCTTACAACAATGTGTACCTTAACCTAACCCATATTGTGCCTTAACCTAACCCATATTGTGCCTTAACCTAACCCATATTGTGCCTTAACCTAACCCATATTGTGCCTTAACCTAACCCATATTGTGCCTTAACCTAACCCATATTGTGCCTTAACCTAACCCGTATTGTGCCTTAACCTAACCCGTATTGTGCCTTAACCTAACCCGTATTGTGCCTTAACCTAACCCGTATTGTGCCTTAACCTAACCCGTATTGTGCCTTAACCTAACCCGTATTGTGCCTTAACCTAACCCGTATTGTGCCTTAACCTAACCCGTATTGTGCCTTAACCTAACCCGTATTGTGCCTTAACCTAACCCGTATTGTGCCTTAACCTAACCCGTATTGTGCCTTAACCTAACCCGTATTGTGCCTTAACCTAACCCGTATTGTGCCTTAACCTAACCCGTATTGTGCCTTAACCTAACCCGTATTGTGCCTTAACCTAACCCGTATTGTGCCTTAACCTAACCCGTATTGTGCCTTAACCTAACCCGTATTCTGCCTTAACCTAACCCGTATTGTGCCTTAACCTAACCCGTATTCTGCCTTAACCTAACCCGTATTGTGCCTTAACCTAACCCGTATTGTGCCTTAACCTAACCCGTATTGTGCCTTAACCTAACCCGTATTCTGCCTTAACCTAACCCGTGTTGTGCCTTAACCTAACCCGTGTTGTGCCTTAACCTAACCCGTGTTGTGCCTTAACCTAACCCGTGTTGTGCCTTAACCTAACCCGTGTTGTGCCTTAACCTAACCTATGTTGCGCCTTAACCTACCCTATATTGTACCTTAACCTAACCTATATTGTACCTTAACCTAACCTATGTTGCGCCTTAACCTAACCTATGTTGCGCCTTAACCTAACCTATGTTGCGCCTTAACCTAACCTATGTTGCGCCTTAACCTAACCTATGTTGCGCCTTAACCTAACCTATGTTGCGCCTTAACCTAACCTATGTTGCGCCTTAACCTAACCTATGTTGCGCCTTAACCTAACCTATGTTGCGCCTTAACCTAACCTATGTTGCGCCTTAACCCAACACACGTTGCGCCTTAACCCAACACACGTTGCGCCTTAACCCAACACACGTTGCGCCTTAACCCAACACACGTTGCGCCTTAACCCAACACACGTTGGGCCTTAACCCAACACACGTTGGGCCTTAACCCAACACACGTTGGGCCTTAACCCAACACACGTTGGGCCTTAACCCAACACACGTTGGGCCTTAACCCAACACACGTTGGGCCTTAACCCAACACACGTTGGGCCTTAACCCAACACACGTTGGGCCTTAACCCAACACACGTTGGGCCTTAACCCAACACACGTTGGGCCTTAACCCAACACACGTTGGGCCTTAACCCAACACACGTTGGGCCTTAACCCAACACACGTTGGGCCTTAACCCAACACACGTTGGGCCTTAACCTGCTCTGTAATTGTCATACGACGCGTTAAATTAGTGTAGTGTTGCCTAACTGCAACCCCCGCAATATAGTTTGCTACTCGCACTGCCCGGTCCCCAGAGTATCGCTTCATGTTAAACACCTTGCAGCTATACACTGTAATGCGGATGGCAGCAGGACGTACATGCTCAATGCCCTTCGCAGTTGTTCATTGGCATTCGCATGGCGAAGCACAGCCTACGTTGTGGTACGGCTTGTGTCAACTGTCCGCTGATGTTGTACGTCCAAATCACACACTGTACTGCACATTGGTCCTCATGTACTGAATGATACATCGTGGTACATGTGTGACCGTACCACGACTGCGCCAACAACGGCGAACCATACGGTCCAAATATTGTGCACTCAGCTACATGTCGTCTCCCTATAAGAGCTGGATTGCAGTATGGTATGCCGTGGATGGCGATCGGCATGAGCCGTCTGTTGATGTAGTGGCGCGTGTTGTCAGACGTAGTCGTCTCTTCTCACACACCGTGATAGCATGGTGCACTGCGTTCCACATCTGCGACATGCGACAGAGGCCGGTTGACAGTCGTTCGCGCAATGGACATCGCATACGTACGGGGGCCACCTTCCACGTGTTCGCGAAGCGTGCACATGTTGTTGCGTGTATGTGGGCAGACATAGTGTGTCGTGACACCTGACACAGGCATGCAACAATCGTTGAATTTGCAAATGGCGATGGACGTCTACGTTTGCTGGTGACGTTACGCAAATGAAGAACTGGTAAACCGTTGTGGTGCGGTTGTTCTCGCTAGAGGTGAATCAGTGATGGCGACGATCGGTTGAGCTACCAACCGGTTGTTTCAGCGATACCCACCATGCCCACGAACGTGAATGGCATGTGGGTGTGAAGCGATACGCGGCGGTGGCTGGGTGGGACCGTCCCCGGCCGGTGAGGGGGGGCCTCCCGGCGTGCTGGCCGCGCGGTGCGTGGGCGCACGCGCTACAGCCGGCTGGTGGGGGCGGCCAGTGGCAGGCGCGCCGGCCGACGGAGGCGGCAGGCGGCGTAGCTGCGCGCCGGCGCACCCTGCACGCGGCGCCGTGCGGCCAAAGTAGGTCCTCGCGGGCCCGGTGCGAAGCGCGGTGGACATCTGCAGTGTGCTGGTCCGATTGAGGACTGTGTGCGCTGAGGATGCGCCGCCGCCCGGCGCTCGGCGCCGCGACGCCGTCTGCTGCTCGGTCGCCTCTGCGGTTCTCGCAGGTGGATTGTATCGCAGCTGTGCGGACGTGTTGGCGCGTGCGCTGTGCTGGGAGAGTTCGCTTCGGCACCCAAGTGGGGCTTTTGTCCTTCTGTGGCGCTGGCGTTGGAGCTGCCGGCCACCGTAGGTGGCGCGTGTTGTCTCCCGCCGGCAATGCCACGACAGCACGCTCCCGGGCCTCTGTCGGCAGCGGCAAGCTCAGTTGGGAGCACGGGTGGTCGCACCTAAAGCGTCTACTCGCCAAACTCCGGGCGATTGCGCCTCTCTCGAACCCGACCAAGTACTTAGGACGGCGCTGCGCGCCGCCGGGACCTGAGAGGGTTTCGAGGTGTATTGTGCAGGGGAGCTCAGCCTCCTCCTGTTTGCAGAATAATTGAGCGGACGCTTGCGTGTTCGCGCGGGCCCCCGGGACACACTCCCGGGCGGCCGGCTGCTCAGCTCTAGTTGACGCAGCTCCCTGGTTGATCCTGCCAGTAGTCATATGCTTGTCTCAAAGATTAAGCCATGCATGTCTCAGTACAAGCCGCATTAAGGTGAAACCGCGAATGGCTCATTAAATCAGTTATGGTTCCTTAGATCGTACCCACGTTACTTGGATAACTGTGGTAATTCTAGAGCTAATACATGCAAACAGAGTCCCGACCAGAGATGGAAGGGACGCTTTTATTAGATCAAAACCAATCGGTCGGCTCGTCCGGTCCGTTTGCCTTGGTGACTCTGAATAACTTTGGGCTGATCGCACGGTCCTCGTACCGGCGACGCATCTTTCAAATGTCTGCCTTATCAACTGTCGATGGTAGGTTCTGCGCCTACCATGGTTGTAACGGGTAACGGGGAATCAGGGTTCGATTCCGGAGAGGGAGCCTGAGAAACGGCTACCACATCCAAGGAAGGCAGCAGGCGCGCAAATTACCCACTCCCGGCACGGGGAGGTAGTGACGAAAAATAACGATACGGGACTCATCCGAGGCCCCGTAATCGGAATGAGTACACTTTAAATCCTTTAACGAGTATCTATTGGAGGGCAAGTCTGGTGCCAGCAGCCGCGGTAATTCCAGCTCCAATAGCGTATATTAAAGTTGTTGCGGTTAAAAAGCTCGTAGTTGGATTTGTGTCCCACGCTGTTGGTTCACCGCCCGTCGGTGTTTAACTGGCATGTATCGTGGGACGTCCTGCCGGTGGGGCGAGCTGAAGGCGTGCGACGCGCCTCGTGCGTGCTCGTGCGTCCCGAGGCGGACCCCGTTGCAATCCTACCAGGGTGCTCTTGAGTGAGTGTCTCGGTGGGCCGGCACGTTTACTTTGAACAAATTAGAGTGCTTAAAGCAGGCAAGCCCGCCTGAATACTGTGTGCATGGAATAATGGAATAGGACCTCGGTTCTATTTTGTTGGTTTTCGGAACCCGAGGTAATGATTAATAGGGACAGGCGGGGGCATTCGTATTGCGACGTTAGAGGTGAAATTCTTGGATCGTCGCAAGACGAACAGAAGCGAAAGCATTTGCCAAGTATGTTTTCATTAATCAAGAACGAAAGTTAGAGGTTCGAAGGCGATCAGATACCGCCCTAGTTCTAACCATAAACGATGCCAGCCAGCGATCCGCCGCAGTTCCTCCGATGACTCGGCGGGCAGCCTCCGGGAAACCAAAGCTTTTGGGTTCCGGGGGAAGTATGGTTGCAAAGCTGAAACTTAAAGGAATTGACGGAAGGGCACCACCAGGAGTGGAGCCTGCGGCTTAATTTGACTCAACACGGGAAACCTCACCAGGCCCGGACACCGGAAGGATTGACAGATTGATAGCTCTTTCTTGATTCGGTGGGTGGTGGTGCATGGCCGTTCTTAGTTGGT
>NW_026048570.1:30000-35000 GCF_023864345.2 Schistocerca serialis cubense | reverse complement strand
AAACTGCCGCCCCCCCCCCCCCAAAACACCTTTCCTTACAACAATGTGTACCTTAACCTAACCCATATTGTGCCTTAACCTAACCCATATTGTGCCTTAACCTAACCCATATTGTGCCTTAACCTAACCCATATTGTGCCTTAACCTAACCCATATTGTGCCTTAACCTAACCCATATTGTGCCTTAACCTAACCCATATTGTGCCTTAACCTAACCCGTATTGTGCCTTAACCTAACCCGTATTGTGCCTTAACCTAACCCGTATTGTGCCTTAACCTAACCCGTATTGTGCCTTAACCTAACCCGTATTGTGCCTTAACCTAACCCGTATTGTGCCTTAACCTAACCCGTATTGTGCCTTAACCTAACCCGTATTGTGCCTTAACCTAACCCGTATTGTGCCTTAACCTAACCCGTATTGTGCCTTAACCTAACCCGTATTGTGCCTTAACCTAACCCGTATTGTGCCTTAACCTAACCCGTATTGTGCCTTAACCTAACCCGTATTGTGCCTTAACCTAACCCGTATTGTGCCTTAACCTAACCCGTATTGTGCCTTAACCTAACCCGTATTGTGCCTTAACCTAACCCGTATTCTGCCTTAACCTAACCCGTATTGTGCCTTAACCTAACCCGTATTCTGCCTTAACCTAACCCGTATTGTGCCTTAACCTAACCCGTATTGTGCCTTAACCTAACCCGTATTCTGCCTTAACCTAACCCGTGTTGTGCCTTAACCTAACCCGTGTTGTGCCTTAACCTAACCCGTGTTGTGCCTTAACCTAACCCGTGTTGTGCCTTAACCTAACCCGTGTTGTGCCTTAACCTAACCTATGTTGCGCCTTAACCTACCCTATATTGTACCTTAACCTAACCTATATTGTACCTTAACCTAACCTATGTTGCGCCTTAACCTAACCTATGTTGCGCCTTAACCTAACCTATGTTGCGCCTTAACCTAACCTATGTTGCGCCTTAACCTAACCTATGTTGCGCCTTAACCTAACCTATGTTGCGCCTTAACCTAACCTATGTTGCGCCTTAACCTAACCTATGTTGCGCCTTAACCTAACCTATGTTGCGCCTTAACCTAACCTATGTTGCGCCTTAACCTAACCTATGTTGCGCCTTAACCTAACCTATGTTGCGCCTTAACCCAACACACGTTGCGCCTTAACCCAACACACGTTGCGCCTTAACCCAACACACGTTGCGCCTTAACCCAACACACGTTGCGCCTTAACCCAACACACGTTGCGCCTTAACCCAACACACGTTGCGCCTTAACCCAACACACGTTGCGCCTTAACCCAACACACGTTGCGCCTTAACCCAACACACGTTGCGCCTTAACCCAACACACGTTGGGCCTTAACCCAACACACGTTGGGCCTTAACCCAACACACGTTGGGCCTTAACCCAACACACGTTGGGCCTTAACCCAACACACGTTGGGCCTTAACCCAACACACGTTGGGCCTTAACCCAACACACGTTGGGCCTTAACCCAACACACGTTGGGCCTTAACCCAACACACGTTGGGCCTTAACCCAACACACGTTGGGCCTTAACCCAACACACGTTGGGCCTTAACCCAACACACGTTGGGCCTTAACCTGCTCTGTAATTGTCATACGACGCGTTAAATTAGTGTAGTGTTGCCTAACTGCAACCCCCGCAATATAGTTTGCTACTCGCACTGCCCGGTCCCCAGAGTATCGCTTCATGTTAAACACCTTGCAGCTATACACTGTAATGCGGATGGCAGCAGGACGTACATGCTCAATGCCCTTCGCAGTTGTTCATTGGCATTCGCATGGCGAAGCACAGCCTACGTTGTGGTACGGCTTGTGTCAACTGTCCGCTGATGTTGTACGTCCAAATCACACACTGTACTGCACATTGGTCCTCATGTACTGAATGATACATCGTGGTACATGTGTGACCGTACCACGACTGCGCCAACAACGGCGAACCATACGGTCCAAATATTGTGCACTCAGCTACATGTCGTCTCCCTATAAGAGCTGGATTGCAGTATGGTATGCCGTGGATGGCGATCGGCATGAGCCGTCTGTTGATGTAGTGGCGCGTGTTGTCAGACGTAGTCGTCTCTTCTCACACACCGTGATAGCATGGTGCACTGCGTTCCACATCTGCGACATGCGACAGAGGCCGGTTGACAGTCGTTCGCGCAATGGACATCGCATACGTACGGGGGCCACCTTCCACGTGTTCGCGAAGCGTGCACATGTTGTTGCGTGTATGTGGGCAGACATAGTGTGTCGTGACACCTGACACAGGCATGCAACAATCGTTGAATTTGCAAATGGCGATGGACGTCTACGTTTGCTGGTGACGTTACGCAAATGAAGAACTGGTAAACCGTTGTGGTGCGGTTGTTCTCGCTAGAGGTGAATCAGTGATGGCGACGATCGGTTGAGCTACCAACCGGTTGTTTCAGCGATACCCACCATGCCCACGAACGTGAATGGCATGTGGGTGTGAAGCGATACGCGGCGGTGGCTGGGTGGGACCGTCCCCGGCCGGTGAGGGGGGGCCTCCCGGCGTGCTGGCCGCGCGGTGCGTGGGCGCACGCGCTACAGCCGGCTGGTGGGGGCGGCCAGTGGCAGGCGCGCCGGCCGACGGAGGCGGCAGGCGGCGTAGCTGCGCGCCGGCGCACCCTGCACGCGGCGCCGTGCGGCCAAAGTAGGTCCTCGCGGGCCCGGTGCGAAGCGCGGTGGACATCTGCAGTGTGCTGGTCCGATTGAGGACTGTGTGCGCTGAGGATGCGCCGCCGCCCGGCGCTCGGCGCCGCGACGCCGTCTGCTGCTCGGTCGCCTCTGCGGTTCTCGCAGGTGGATTGTATCGCAGCTGTGCGGACGTGTTGGCGCGTGCGCTGTGCTGGGAGAGTTCGCTTCGGCACCCAAGTGGGGCTTTTGTCCTTCTGTGGCGCTGGCGTTGGAGCTGCCGGCCACCGTAGGTGGCGCGTGTTGTCTCCCGCCGGCAATGCCACGACAGCACGCTCCCGGGCCTCTGTCGGCAGCGGCAAGCTCAGTTGGGAGCACGGGTGGTCGCACCTAAAGCGTCTACTCGCCAAACTCCGGGCGATTGCGCCTCTCTCGAACCCGACCAAGTACTTAGGACGGCGCTGCGCGCCGCCGGGACCTGAGAGGGTTTCGAGGTGTATTGTGCAGGGGAGCTCAGCCTCCTCCTGTTTGCAGAATAATTGAGCGGACGCTTGCGTGTTCGCGCGGGCCCCCGGGACACACTCCCGGGCGGCCGGCTGCTCAGCTCTAGTTGACGCAGCTCCCTGGTTGATCCTGCCAGTAGTCATATGCTTGTCTCAAAGATTAAGCCATGCATGTCTCAGTACAAGCCGCATTAAGGTGAAACCGCGAATGGCTCATTAAATCAGTTATGGTTCCTTAGATCGTACCCACGTTACTTGGATAACTGTGGTAATTCTAGAGCTAATACATGCAAACAGAGTCCCGACCAGAGATGGAAGGGACGCTTTTATTAGATCAAAACCAATCGGTCGGCTCGTCCGGTCCGTTTGCCTTGGTGACTCTGAATAACTTTGGGCTGATCGCACGGTCCTCGTACCGGCGACGCATCTTTCAAATGTCTGCCTTATCAACTGTCGATGGTAGGTTCTGCGCCTACCATGGTTGTAACGGGTAACGGGGAATCAGGGTTCGATTCCGGAGAGGGAGCCTGAGAAACGGCTACCACATCCAAGGAAGGCAGCAGGCGCGCAAATTACCCACTCCCGGCACGGGGAGGTAGTGACGAAAAATAACGATACGGGACTCATCCGAGGCCCCGTAATCGGAATGAGTACACTTTAAATCCTTTAACGAGTATCTATTGGAGGGCAAGTCTGGTGCCAGCAGCCGCGGTAATTCCAGCTCCAATAGCGTATATTAAAGTTGTTGCGGTTAAAAAGCTCGTAGTTGGATTTGTGTCCCACGCTGTTGGTTCACCGCCCGTCGGTGTTTAACTGGCATGTATCGTGGGACGTCCTGCCGGTGGGGCGAGCTGAAGGCGTGCGACGCGCCTCGTGCGTGCTCGTGCGTCCCGAGGCGGACCCCGTTGCAATCCTACCAGGGTGCTCTTGAGTGAGTGTCTCGGTGGGCCGGCACGTTTACTTTGAACAAATTAGAGTGCTTAAAGCAGGCAAGCCCGCCTGAATACTGTGTGCATGGAATAATGGAATAGGACCTCGGTTCTATTTTGTTGGTTTTCGGAACCCGAGGTAATGATTAATAGGGACAGGCGGGGGCATTCGTATTGCGACGTTAGAGGTGAAATTCTTGGATCGTCGCAAGACGAACAGAAGCGAAAGCATTTGCCAAGTATGTTTTCATTAATCAAGAACGAAAGTTAGAGGTTCGAAGGCGATCAGATACCGCCCTAGTTCTAACCATAAACGATGCCAGCCAGCGATCCGCCGCAGTTCCTCCGATGACTCGGCGGGCAGCCTCCGGGAAACCGAAGCTTTTGGGTTCCGGGGGAAGTATGGTTGCAAAGCTGAAACTTAAAGGAATTGACGGAAGGGCACCACCAGGAGTGGAGCCTGCGGCTTAATTTGACTCAACACGGGAAACCTCACCAGGCCCGGACACCGGAAGGATTGACAGATTGATAGCTCTTTCTTGATTCGGTGGGTGGTGGTGCATGGCCGTTCTTAGTTGGTGGAGCGATTTGTCTGGTTAATTCCGATAACGAACGAGACTCTAGCCTGCTAACTAGTCGCGTGACATCCTTCGTGCTGTCAGCGATTACTTTTCTTCTTAGAGGGACAGGCGGCTTCTAGCCGCACGAGATTGAGCAATAACAGGTCTGTGATGCCCTTAGATGTTCTGGGCCGCACGCGCGCTACACTGAAGGAATCAGCGTGTCTTCCTAGGCCGAAAGGTCGGGGTAACCCGCTGAACCTCCTTCGTGCTAGGGATTGGGGCTTGCAATTGTTCCCCATGAACGAGGAATTC
>NW_026048570.1:17500-22500 GCF_023864345.2 Schistocerca serialis cubense | reverse complement strand
AACCTAACCCGTATTGTGCCTTAACCTAACCCGTATTGTGCCTTAACCTAACCCGTATTGTGCCTTAACCTAACCCGTATTGTGCCTTAACCTAACCCGTATTGTGCCTTAACCTAACCCGTATTGTGCCTTAACCTAACCCGTATTGTGCCTTAACCTAACCCGTATTGTGCCTTAACCTAACCCGTATTGTGCCTTAACCTAACCCGTATTGTGCCTTAACCTAACCCGTATTGTGCCTTAACCTAACCCGTATTGTGCCTTAACCTAACCCGTATTGTGCCTTAACCTAACCCGTATTGTGCCTTAACCTAACCCGTATTGTGCCTTAACCTAACCCGTATTGTGCCTTAACCTAACCCGTATTGTGCCTTAACCTAACCCGTATTGTGCCTTAACCTAACCCGTATTGTGCCTTAACCTAACCCGTATTGTGCCTTAACCTAACCCGTATTGTGCCTTAACCTAACCCGTATTGTGCCTTAACCTAACCCGTATTGTGCCTTAACCTAACCCGTATTGTGCCTTAACCTAACCCGTATTGTGCCTTAACCTAACCCGTATTGTGCCTTAACCTAACCCGTATTCTGCCTTAACCTAACCCGTATTGTGCCTTAACCTAACCCGTATTCTGCCTTAACCTAACCCGTATTGTGCCTTAACCTAACCCGTATTGTGCCTTAACCTAACCCGTATTGTGCCTTAACCTAACCCGTATTCTGCCTTAACCTAACCCGTGTTGTGCCTTAACCTAACCCGTGTTGTGCCTTAACCTAACACGTGTTGTGCCTTAACCTAACCCGTGTTGTGCCTTAACCTAACCCGTGTTGTGCCTTAACCTAACCTATGTTGCGCCTTAACCTACCCTATATTGTACCTTAACCTAACCTATATTGTACCTTAACCTAACCTATGTTGCGCCTTAACCTAACCTATGTTGCGCCTTAACCTAACCTATGTTGCGCCTTAACCTAACCTATGTTGCGCCTTAACCTAACCTATGTTGCGCCTTAACCTAACCTATGTTGCGCCTTAACCTAACCTATGTTGCGCCTTAACCTAACCTATGTTGCGCCTTAACCTAACCTATGTTGCGCCTTAACCTAACCTATGTTGCGCCTTAACCTAACCTATGTTGCGCCTTAACCCAACACACGTTGCGCCTTAACCCAACACACGTTGCGCCTTAACCCAACACACGTTGCGCCTTAACCCAACACACGTTGCGCCTTAACCCAACACACGTTGCGCCTTAACCCAACACACGTTGCGCCTTAACCCAACACACGTTGCGCCTTAACCCAACACACGTTGCGCCTTAACCCAACACACGTTGGGCCTTAACCCAACACACGTTGGGCCTTAACCCAACACACGTTGGGCCTTAACCCAACACACGTTGGGCCTTAACCCAACACACGTTGGGCCTTAACCCAACACACGTTGGGCCTTAACCCAACACACGTTGGGCCTTAACCCAACACACGTTGGGCCTTAACCCAACACACGTTGGGCCTTAACCCAACACACGTTGGGCCTTAACCCAACACACGTTGGGCCTTAACCCAACACACGTTGGGCCTTAACCCAACACACGTTGGGCCTTAACCTGCTCTGTAATTGTCATACGACGCGTTAAATTAGTGTAGTGTTGCCTAACTGCAACCCCCGCAATATAGTTTGCTACTCGCACTGCCCGGTCCCCAGAGTATCGCTTCATGTTAAACACCTTGCAGCTATACACTGTAATGCGGATGGCAGCAGGACGTACATGCTCAATGCCCTTCGCAGTTGTTCATTGGCATTCGCATGGCGAAGCACAGCCTACGTTGTGGTACGGCTTGTGTCAACTGTCCGCTGATGTTGTACGTCCAAATCACACACTGTACTGCACATTGGTCCTCATGTACTGAATGATACATCGTGGTACATGTGTGACCGTACCACGACTGCGCCAACAACGGCGAACCATACGGTCCAAATATTGTGCACTCAGCTACATGTCGTCTCCCTATAAGAGCTGGATTGCAGTATGGTATGCCGTGGATGGCGATCGGCATGAGCCGTCTGTTGATGTAGTGGCGCGTGTTGTCAGACGTAGTCGTCTCTTCTCACACACCGTGATAGCATGGTGCACTGCGTTCCACATCTGCGACATGCGACAGAGGCCGGTTGACAGTCGTTCGCGCAATGGACATCGCATACGTACGGGGGCCACCTTCCACGTGTTCGCGAAGCGTGCACATGTTGTTGCGTGTATGTGGGCAGACATAGTGTGTCGTGACACCTGACACAGGCATGCAACAATCGTTGAATTTGCAAATGGCGATGGACGTCTACGTTTGCTGGTGACGTTACGCAAATGAAGAACTGGTAAACCGTTGTGGTGCGGTTGTTCTCGCTAGAGGTGAATCAGTGATGGCGACGATCGGTTGAGCTACCAACCGGTTGTTTCAGCGATACCCACCATGCCCACGAACGTGAATGGCATGTGGGTGTGAAGCGATACGCGGCGGTGGCTGGGTGGGACCGTCCCCGGCCGGTGAGGGGGGGCCTCCCGGCGTGCTGGCCGCGCGGTGCGTGGGCGCACGCGCTACAGCCGGCTGGTGGGGGCGGCCAGTGGCAGGCGCGCCGGCCGACGGAGGCGGCAGGCGGCGTAGCTGCGCGCCGGCGCACCCTGCACGCGGCGCCGTGCGGCCAAAGTAGGTCCTCGCGGGCCCGGTGCGAAGCGCGGTGGACATCTGCAGTGTGCTGGTCCGATTGAGGACTGTGTGCGCTGAGGATGCGCCGCCGCCCGGCGCTCGGCGCCGCGACGCCGTCTGCTGCTCGGTCGCCTCTGCGGTTCTCGCAGGTGGATTGTATCGCAGCTGTGCGGACGTGTTGGCGCGTGCGCTGTGCTGGGAGAGTTCGCTTCGGCACCCAAGTGGGGCTTTTGTCCTTCTGTGGCGCTGGCGTTGGAGCTGCCGGCCACCGTAGGTGGCGCGTGTTGTCTCCCGCCGGCAATGCCACGACAGCACGCTCCCGGGCCTCTGTCGGCAGCGGCAAGCTCAGTTGGGAGCACGGGTGGTCGCACCTAAAGCGTCTACTCGCCAAACTCCGGGCGATTGCGCCTCTCTCGAACCCGACCAAGTACTTAGGACGGCGCTGCGCGCCGCCGGGACCTGAGAGGGTTTCGAGGTGTATTGTGCAGGGGAGCTCAGCCTCCTCCTGTTTGCAGAATAATTGAGCGGACGCTTGCGTGTTCGCGCGGGCCCCCGGGACACACTCCCGGGCGGCCGGCTGCTCAGCTCTAGTTGACGCAGCTCCCTGGTTGATCCTGCCAGTAGTCATATGCTTGTCTCAAAGATTAAGCCATGCATGTCTCAGTACAAGCCGCATTAAGGTGAAACCGCGAATGGCTCATTAAATCAGTTATGGTTCCTTAGATCGTACCCACGTTACTTGGATAACTGTGGTAATTCTAGAGCTAATACATGCAAACAGAGTCCCGACCAGAGATGGAAGGGACGCTTTTATTAGATCAAAACCAATCGGTCGGCTCGTCCGGTCCGTTTGCCTTGGTGACTCTGAATAACTTTGGGCTGATCGCACGGTCCTCGTACCGGCGACGCATCTTTCAAATGTCTGCCTTATCAACTGTCGATGGTAGGTTCTGCGCCTACCATGGTTGTAACGGGTAACGGGGAATCAGGGTTCGATTCCGGAGAGGGAGCCTGAGAAACGGCTACCACATCCAAGGAAGGCAGCAGGCGCGCAAATTACCCACTCCCGGCACGGGGAGGTAGTGACGAAAAATAACGATACGGGACTCATCCGAGGCCCCGTAATCGGAATGAGTACACTTTAAATCCTTTAACGAGTATCTATTGGAGGGCAAGTCTGGTGCCAGCAGCCGCGGTAATTCCAGCTCCAATAGCGTATATTAAAGTTGTTGCGGTTAAAAAGCTCGTAGTTGGATTTGTGTCCCACGCTGTTGGTTCACCGCCCGTCGGTGTTTAACTGGCATGTATCGTGGGACGTCCTGCCGGTGGGGCGAGCTGAAGGCGTGCGACGCGCCTCGTGCGTGCTCGTGCGTCCCGAGGCGGACCCCGTTGCAATCCTACCAGGGTGCTCTTGAGTGAGTGTCTCGGTGGGCCGGCACGTTTACTTTGAACAAATTAGAGTGCTTAAAGCAGGCAAGCCCGCCTGAATACTGTGTGCATGGAATAATGGAATAGGACCTCGGTTCTATTTTGTTGGTTTTCGGAACCCGAGGTAATGATTAATAGGGACAGGCGGGGGCATTCGTATTGCGACGTTAGAGGTGAAATTCTTGGATCGTCGCAAGACGAACAGAAGCGAAAGCATTTGCCAAGTATGTTTTCATTAATCAAGAACGAAAGTTAGAGGTTCGAAGGCGATCAGATACCGCCCTAGTTCTAACCATAAACGATGCCAGCCAGCGATCCGCCGCAGTTCCTCCGATGACTCGGCGGGCAGCCTCCGGGAAACCAAAGCTTTTGGGTTCCGGGGGAAGTATGGTTGCAAAGCTGAAACTTAAAGGAATTGACGGAAGGGCACCACCAGGAGTGGAGCCTGCGGCTTAATTTGACTCAACACGGGAAACCTCACCAGGCCCGGACACCGGAAGGATTGACAGATTGATAGCTCTTTCTTGATTCGGTGGGTGGTGGTGCATGGCCGTTCTTAGTTGGTGGAGCGATTTGTCTGGTTAATTCCGATAACGAACGAGACTCTAGCCTGCTAACTAGTCGCGTGACATCCTTCGTGCTGTCAGCGATTACTTTTCTTCTTAGAGGGACAGGCGGCTTCTAGCCGCACGAGATTGAGCAATAACAGGTCTGTGATGCCCTTAGATGTTCTGGGCCGCACGCGCGCTACACTGAAGGAATCAGCGTGTCTTCCTAGGCCGAAAGGTCGGGGTAACCCGCTGAACCTCCTTCGTGCTAGGGATTGGGGCTTGCAATTGTTCCCCATGAACGAGGAATTCCCAGTAAGCG
>NW_026048570.1:7500-10000 GCF_023864345.2 Schistocerca serialis cubense | reverse complement strand
ATTGTGCCTTAACCTAACCCGTATTGTGCCTTAACCTAACCCGTATTGTGCCTTAACCTAACCCGTATTGTGCCTTAACCTAACCCGTATTGTGCCTTAACCTAACCCGTATTGTGCCTTAACCTAACCCGTATTGTGCCTTAACCTAACCCGTATTGTGCCTTAACCTAACCCGTATTGTGCCTTAACCTAACCCGTATTGTGCCTTAACCTAACCCGTATTGTGCCTTAACCTAACCCGTATTGTGCCTTAACCTAACCCGTATTGTGCCTTAACCTAACCCGTATTGTGCCTTAACCTAACCCGTATTCTGCCTTAACCTAACCCGTATTGTGCCTTAACCTAACCCGTATTCTGCCTTAACCTAACCCGTATTGTGCCTTAACCTAACCCGTATTGTGCCTTAACCTAACCCGTATTGTGCCTTAACCTAACCCGTATTCTGCCTTAACCTAACCCGTGTTGTGCCTTAACCTAACCCGTGTTGTGCCTTAACCTAACCCGTGTTGTGCCTTAACCTAACCCGTGTTGTGCCTTAACCTAACCCGTGTTGTGCCTTAACCTAACCTATGTTGCGCCTTAACCTACCCTATATTGTACCTTAACCTAACCTATATTGTACCTTAACCTAACCTATGTTGCGCCTTAACCTAACCTATGTTGCGCCTTAACCTAACCTATGTTGCGCCTTAACCTAACCTATGTTGCGCCTTAACCTAACCTATGTTGCGCCTTAACCTAACCTATGTTGCGCCTTAACCTAACCTATGTTGCGCCTTAACCTAACCTATGTTGCGCCTTAACCTAACCTATGTTGCGCCTTAACCCAACACACGTTGCGCCTTAACCCAACACACGTTGCGCCTTAACCCAACACACGTTGCGCCTTAACCCAACACACGTTGCGCCTTAACCCAACACACGTTGCGCCTTAACCCAACACACGTTGCGCCTTAACCCAACACACGTTGCGCCTTAACCCAACACACGTTGCGCCTTAACCCAACACACGTTGCGCCTTAACCCAACACACGTTGGGCCTTAACCCAACACACGTTGGGCCTTAACCCAACACACGTTGGGCCTTAACCCAACACACGTTGGGCCTTAACCCAACACACGTTGGGCCTTAACCCAACACACGTTGGGCCTTAACCCAACACACGTTGGGCCTTAACCCAACACACGTTGGGCCTTAACCCAACACACGTTGGGCCTTAACCCAACACACGTTGGGCCTTAACCCAACACACGTTGGGCCTTAACCCAACACACGTTGGGCCTTAACCCAACACACGTTGGGCCTTAACCCAACACACGTTGGGCCTTAACCTGCTCTGTAATTGTCATACGACGCGTTAAATTAGTGTAGTGTTGCCTAACTGCAACCCCCGCAATATAGTTTGCTACTCGCACTGCCCGGTCCCCAGAGTATCGCTTCATGTTAAACACCTTGCAGCTATACACTGTAATGCGGATGGCAGCAGGACGTACATGCTCAATGCCCTTCGCAGTTGTTCATTGGCATTCGCATGGCGAAGCACAGCCTACGTTGTGGTACGGCTTGTGTCAACTGTCCGCTGATGTTGTACGTCCAAATCACACACTGTACTGCACATTGGTCCTCATGTACTGAATGATACATCGTGGTACATGTGTGACCGTACCACGACTGCGCCAACAACGGCGAACCATACGGTCCAAATATTGTGCACTCAGCTACATGTCGTCTCCCTATAAGAGCTGGATTGCAGTATGGTATGCCGTGGATGGCGATCGGCATGAGCCGTCTGTTGATGTAGTGGCGCGTGTTGTCAGACGTAGTCGTCTCTTCTCACACACCGTGATAGCATGGTGCACTGCGTTCCACATCTGCGACATGCGACAGAGGCCGGTTGACAGTCGTTCGCGCAATGGACATCGCATACGTACGGGGGCCACCTTCCACGTGTTCGCGAAGCGTGCACATGTTGTTGCGTGTATGTGGGCAGACATAGTGTGTCGTGACACCTGACACAGGCATGCAACAATCGTTGAATTTGCAAATGGCGATGGACGTCTACGTTTGCTGGTGACGTTACGCAAATGAAGAACTGGTAAACCGTTGTGGTGCGGTTGTTCTCGCTAGAGGTGAATCAGTGATGGCGACGATCGGTTGAGCTACCAACCGGTTGTTTCAGCGATACCCACCATGCCCACGAACGTGAATGGCATGTGGGTGTGAAGCGATACGCGGCGGTGGCTGGGTGGGACCGTCCCCGGCCGGTGAGGGGGGGCCTCCCGGCGTGCTGGCCGCGCGGTGCGTGGGCGCACGCGCTACAGCCGGCTGGTGGGGGCGGCCAGTGGCAGGCGCGCCGGCCGACGGAGGCGGCAGGCGGCGTAGCTGCGCGCCGGCGCACCCTGCACGCGGCGCCGTGCGGCCAAAGTAGGTCCTCGCGGGCCCGGTGCGAAGCGCGGTGGACATCTGCAGTGTGCTGGTCCGATTGAGGACTGTGTGCG